>NC_049996.1:14765658-14835714 GCF_000003815.2 Branchiostoma floridae | reverse complement strand
TTCCACTTTCGACAGTTCTAGGAAAGTACGAATATTTAACTTTGGAACTTGGAGGCATGCGTATGGCTATTTCTTGTTCTTGCCTGAGCTGGTGTTAGTTACTCAGAACTTCGTACATCTACCAGTTTTGTTTCTCCACTTAGGATTGGCTACCCACGAAAAGTTTAACTTCTTCACATCTGAAGCAACAAAACCATGAAGGCCCAGAGTTGGTTAGTGACGGTATTGTGTGTACTTCTGTGGCTGGGCACAACGCTTCACGCTCAACCCCAACCTACCAAGGAGACAGGGCAGGACGTCCGGGAACGGAGGCCGAGACAACAACTGTTCTACGTAAATACTCTTATTCCTAGAGCCAATTTTAATGCTATTATACGTATACTACGTATACATTTTTTAATAGATTTTAGATGATGGTAATACTATGTAGATCACACTAATGTGTGTAACTTTCGAGGCTTTGACTGTGATGTAACATACCTTTTTTTCTTCTTTACGTTGTAGTATTAGTGTCATTGGTGTTAGTTGTATGGGCCGCATATCATGGTACTAACAGATAGCACCATTATCTATAATGGTGCTATCTGTTAGCACCGTTATAGATAATATATATAATGGCTCCTTTTGTACTTAACTGAAAATAAATACACCTTGATTTCTAAATTACCATTACCGTTTATAAAGGTTAGACATCCAGTAAAACATTATCTATATAAGATAAGTCAATTTCTACAACTCGATAAGATTCGGAGATTTTCTTCTTTATTTATTTCGAGTGACATCCATCACTTCTTGAGCGTCACTAGAATAAACTCACAGAAATAATTCAATACAACTACCTCTTACTTACAATACAGCTACAAATACCTACGTATTTTTGCCGAATTCTACTGAGGCCTAGTGGGGGCAGGTGGAAGCTCGGTTTTCTGGAAAGTGGTGGCTGCAGTCTTCCTTTTGGCCAGAAGATGGCGTGCATGACTTAGGTTATTTCTGATATTTCTTTCTCCAGTCCCTGTGCGGTCGAGGACGCCACATCTGTTTCACCGACGGTTGGTGCGCGAAAAGGAAGGAGTGCGACAAGAAGAAGAAAGGGATCAAGGTAACAGTCTGCAGTTCTGAAAAGTCTCGCTAGGGTTCCCTTTGCACTGAGGCTGTCGGGAGTTACCCTATGCGCCCTGTGATTGGTTGATACAACAATAGATGATACGATGTCATTGGTTAATTCTTTAACACTAGTTCGACAATTTATCCGAGGGGTGATTTCAACCTATATCCGTTGTTATAAACGGGGTATTTAGGGATATCAAGTAGACGGAAGGTGGTTTCAATATGCAATATTTTGAACATATGATATGACAATTTGATACGACCGTCCGTAGATATTCCCTGTTTTTTAAAAACGACGGATATAGGTTATCCCGTGAATAAAGGTGAACTAGCGTTTGTATATTGAGAGATGACACTTTGTATCATTGGTTGCTAACCTATCATTTTGACCTCTTTTAATTTCTACAGCGGCACATGAATGAACGGTACGAGAACCCGCCGGACTACGAGGCCGAAGTCATGTGCTACACAAAAAACAACGTGCACCGCTGCGTTCTGAGCGTCATGAGTTAGACAACGTAACTTGAAAGTTCATCTGTGTTGGTAGAAGTCTTCAATGGATCAAAGTTTAACTATTATTTCCAGCACAAAAATTGGACTTAACCCAATTTTCGACTGTCCAATTGCAGTCTTTGTCAAGGAATGAGCGTTCCTGCAACTTATGATCCACTGCTCATCGAGTCACGTGTGCTATCTAAGTAACGTGACGTCACCGAAGCAAGGAATTGTCCATTCCTTGGCAAAGACTAAAGTTGGACAGTCGAACATTTGGATAAGTCCAATTTTTGTGTTGGAAAATACAGTTTAAGTTCGACCCGGAGAGTTAACTATGTTTTATTGGAGGGTTGAATCAAGAGGGATGATCCAGTCAAAGGGAGGGTTGCGAATACTTGAAGATATTGAAAAGATGTAAGTCATGAAATACCAGAATGAAAACTTACCATGTAACCAAGGATTGTTTCATAGGAAACAACATGTATTATGTATCCATTGGACTATTTTTAATTCTTTTTGCGACAATGATGAGATTGTCAGTTATCAACGGGGTTTCTCGTGATAGAATGACGCCAAATTTTGTGGTAACGAACTTGTAAATGTCGTAACGTTCTACCTCTAATTTAACCAAGAATGTTTCTTTTTTTGTGATATGGGCTCAAAAGAAGCAAGGCATCTAGCTGATAGAAATTTTGTCAATCATATAAATTATATAGGAAATATCAAGTACAAAGTTGGATTTGAATAAAAAAATGACGTACCAATCGGCAACGCTCCTATGGTGTAGCCAAGAAGTATGACGGGGTTGTTTATATGCGTGCAAAGATGTACCGAACGGGGGCCAACTGCAAACAAGCCCTCTAAAAAAGTTAACGTTAAGAAACGTAGTTTTGGCCGAACGTCGTTTGGATATGTTTAACAGGAAGGTAGAGTACGATACATTCATGGTGAGCAAACAACATTTAAGGTGACTTGTAGTTATACAACTATCCGCCAGAAGGCGCAATTGCAAAGGAACGAGCTACGGCAATGGTAGGCGTCAGATTCAAGTCTATTTCAAAAGAACTGCAGCAACAGGAAAACAACAACTTGGCAACAAACCTGAGTCAGCTTACAGATGTACCCTATATGGCAGAGACTGTCATTCTTGTATATAGAACTGTTTGCAATGACCGAAGCTGCAGGGCGATAGCTGAAATCATGTATTAACATTCTATCATCAATTCAAGAAATGTTGCTAGTTGAAGTATTGAAACCAGTCTACGACTCTGTCTATGTGAAGCAGCTATTTGTTCTTGCTAACTTGTCCAAAATAAACAGGGTATTATCGCCATAAGTAGTTAATTGCATTTTTACTGTTAGTGCTTTGCATACACATATATTTAGAATTAAGGGCCTCGAAGGTGTTTGACCGTTTCTAAATTAGACATTTTAAGCTTAAATTCCGTGGATCCTGGCGGCGAAGGTTCGAACCCCGCTCGGTCACGGTGCGAACGGTTGCACTTGTTATTTCTGATGAGGACGTAACGCCGACAACCCCCTTCATACAGGGCTTCAGAGGAATGCCAATCCTCTGCACGTGAAAGAACCCAACACGCTTATGGAGAAGTGTAGGGGTTACCCCGTGTGCTTGGTCGAAAACGTGAACTATATTTAAGTCACATATTGCACTACCACTATGTACATGATAAAGCATCGTGCTACATTTCTGTTGAGGATGACTCCTTTATCTTAGCTATATTTACTCGCCAAGCAGAGGTTAGGCTCCGGCTGTTTTTTGACGTTTTTTAGTCGTTTTTCTCGGGATTTCTATTTGGTACTCTTTCTTGACGAAGGCCGCGAGACATCAAGAAAGAGTACATACAAAATAGAAAGCCCGATAAAAACGACTAAAAAACGTCGAAAAACTGCCAGAGCCCAATCTCTGCTTGGCGAGTAAGCGAGATTCGCGTATATGCACACTTACCGGTAGTGCTACATGGGCAGTAACATCAATACATGTACAAAGCGTGTCAGTACTAAGCGAACATTACTATTCATATTCCTTATGAACAAGGCAGTTCAAACTACAAACATCATCGCGTATAAGCATACATATCGTAGTAATACATGGACAGTAATATCAATACATATTTTTAGAACTAAGCAAATATTCCTTTTGAACAATGCAGTTCAAATTACAAACGTCATCGAATGACGTAATGGGTTGCATTGTCCTCATAAGGCTTTGTGTTGGAGCGTCGTTTTGATTGGATAACACAATCTGTTGAAGGACGGGATGAAATAACATTATGGCAATAACCCCAGGGCTGTCTGAATATAGCTACGCATGGCTTATTGTTGACGGAAAGGGAACAGACACATTCTGAAATAAGTCGTGAAGCTTTTGGGGATATTGCAAAACGTCAATAACTCCTTCAAACAATCAATAAATCAGTCAAGAAACCAGTCAATGAGTCTGCTACTATACTAAATTTAGAACAGCACAAGTAATTTCAATGTGGTAAAGTAATATCATATGTCGGCTGTGATTGTGTTTTACATTTTTCTTTGGATGTATGTTTATGAGTGCTTGACAAATAGATAAGAATGAGTGCTTGTGTGCATGCCTATGTGTATACTAGTGCGCGTGCGTGTTTATGTGTGCTTCAGTGTACATGTCTATGTGTATGTGTGTGTGTGTAACTCTGTATTTGTGTGTATGTCTGTGTGTGTGCACGAGCGTGTACATGTATGCGCGCGCGCGCGTCTGTGTAGTGCGTGCGTGTGTGTATGTGTGTGCTCGTGTGTGGGTATATAACTTTATGTGTGCGTGTGTGTTTGGACTCATTTTTTCACGTTCAATTGATAAAAACCTTCACCCAGTGTGAAACCTAAAAACTCACTAAACCCGCTTTCTTGTATGCATGTTTATGTATGCTTGTGTGCATGTGTGTATGTGTGCGTTTATGTAACTTTAAATTTATGTGAGCGTGTGCGTTTGGACTCCCTTTCTCACGTTCATCTGATAACAACCTTCACCCAATGTGAAACCTAAAAAAAAAAAACATCAAACCAATCCCCACGTGAGGGCCGGTTCACGTGGAGGCGTTCCCGTCAACACTTACCTCGAGCCGTTTTTACCTGATGAGCCGCACTCTGCTTTCAAGTGCGCAAGTGATGAGTGCATTTTGTGCAAGTGATTTGGTGATCACTTCCATCTCGTCAGCCAATCCGACAAACCTGATTGCGATTGAAAAAAGCACTTCAAAGGGGGAGAGTTCGTATATGGTGTAGAGGGTGGCTTACGATGAGATGATGATGAGGGGAGAAGGGGGCTATACACTGGACAAGAACAGAACAGATTAAAGAGAGAGGCAGAGAAAGACGCTCACTGAGGAAGGGAGAGAGAGAGTGAGAGAAAAGTGGGAAGACAAAGAGAGAAACAGAGAGAGGGCAAGAGAGAGAGAAAGAGAAAGAAAGAGCTCGAGAAAGAGAGAAGTCAAGTTAAAACAATGCCGTGGAAAACCACTGGAGGACCATATTCCAACTACACCTTTGTTTTCTCGACTGCTATCCCTGAAGCAAAGAAATATCGTTTATATCCATCTAAAGCTTCTACAATTATGTTGTCTGCAAACATAAACGAAAACGTAATATTCTTGGCAAATTTAAAAACAAAGTCCATCCCTCAACTATGTATGTCAAATCGTGAAAGTTTGACTTTTCATCCGCCCCCTCCCGGTCGCGATCGTTACTGTACTGTCCCCGACGTAATTTTCAGACGGCAACGTGAGCGCCCATGACGTGTGTCATCGCGTCAAGTGAAAAGGCTCGTTATCACTCCAAAAGTGTTTTCCGCCGATCCCAGTCACAATTAAAAGCGGCGATCACCTCCCCTTTAGCTCACTCTCCCGCCTTTCCGAGCCTAACGAAGCGTAGCGCAGAAAAATCTGACAGGATATTTGAAAGAGAGTTCCTGTCGTCTGATTTGGGATATTCGCGTGTGATGTTCGGGACGAGAAGGGACTGAGAGGATTCACGTTCCCAGGGTAGCATCGAGCGACTCCCTCATTCCTCGGAGCACCATGGGTCAACACGCAGGGAAAGAAGACGGTGTCAACCACTCGCTAACTGGTAAGGTTTTCTACGTTTTCTTTCGCCTGGCGAAAATTATTTCATGTTTCCCTCTCAGTGACATTATGTCTACCACAAAGTAACACAGTAATAGCCAACAAGATGATGATTTGGCGGAAATATCAGAAATTTTGATGTAATTGACAAAAACTCGGCATCACGCCTGTCACATCAATGTGGGATTGAACTCTCCTTGGTACAGTGAATCAGAATGACGGTATCAATCCTTCAACTGGTATTAAAGATATTTCTACGTTTTTTATAATTCTCATTGGCTTACACAGATTTGAGAAGCCTATACACTCTAAGCTTTGATACCAGTATGAATCGAGGGATAGGAAAATGTTTGGATATAACATTACATGTCAGAGAGTCTTCTTCTAAGTAGTGTTACTTATACATATGTGTATATTGATTATTGAGATCAGTGCTGTCGTTATTCTAGATAAAGGAAAATCCGCTATGGTCAGGTATGTGTTTTAATTTATATGTTGTAACAGACTTATGGTGCACGGGATCGAGAGGTCACTGGTTCGATCCCCAGCTAGCGTTCATGCCTAGAAGTCGTGTTCTTGCGAAAGGCACACTACACGACTTTCCTCACTCCACCCAGGTGTACAAATGGGTACCTGACTTACATTAGGGAGGTAAAATGTGGTTGGAGGAGAGGGATGGGTTCTGCCTTCCCGGATGATACGGCGCCCAAGGCACAGTGGATAACAACATTAGCAATCCCGCCTCTATGGTCTCAAAAAGACTATAGAACTACCTTATTCTACGCCCTACTAGTATATGTTGCAGGTGAAACCGTAGACTTCATATTATGAAACAGCTCAAATTTCGACGTGAGAGGGTCGAATTACAAGTACTGCTGCAACGATAAGATTGTACTTCAAGAATTTTTTAATTAATTTGATACTTAATTTCACAGTGGAATATTTCTGTTACATGTATTTATTTCGTAACGCGCAAACGACTTATTTTTTATGGCAACATGTGAAATACAAAAATTGCCTCAACATTCAAGCTACAAAAAGTCTTGATACATCCGTCCTGAATTTTGTTCCAATGAAAGACGAAAATGGAGTTGTATCTGTCTGTGTTCCGTTTTAAATGCTGCCTTCCTAAATATAGGACTGCCTTGAGTAAACTTTCAATATTTACCTGTTTATTTTTGAACCAAACATCTATGTTGACGCCAAATAGCAACTTGAGTTTCGGGGCAAACAAGAATAGATTTTATGGAGTAAGCGTAGAGGAATTTAATCTTGCAGAGGGTAACGCTCTGGTTGGCGTTCTACCCCGGACATTCCTTAATCCATACCAGCTCTATATGTGGGTGAAAAAATAGAAATTTGCCAAATATATTCTCAAAGAAAGGGTTCGGTTACAGCTATTTTTAGGCGTTTTACGGTCTTATTTTTGTCTCATTTTCTTCATGTTCACTGGCCAAAAGAACATGAAGAAAACGGGACAAAATAAGACGCCTAAAATACGTCAAAAACAGACCGAGCCGAATCTATAGAGAGTATCAAATAGACGGAATATTAATGATATGGCAGAGAAGTTAGCCGGGCAGATGAGTTCAGTGTCCAACCGAAACACAAGAAGCGAGTAGAAACAGTCTCCTGGCTTCCGGGATCCGAACCCGTGCCGCCCAGCTCACAGACCCAAAGACGCTAACCACTACGCCAAAAGGTCGAACCATTTGGCATGGTGAGTTTGGCGGCTCCTGAACCCCACTGTCACATAACGTACATGTGTATACGTCGAGCTATATGGGTACTGGATATCCATTGTAACCCCAAACCTGTGATATCCGTACACTACAAGAGGCAAGTTATGCGCGTCACTTCGTAATAACGAAATATGATTAGCTCTCAGCCGTGATTCCTAGGAAATACAGCTCGATGCACTGACGCACTTACAGTTATCTAATTGCACGGCGAAAAAAGACGTTACAAAAACACAACGTATATTTCCTTATATTGCCAAGATGGCAAAGGTGTCTCAAATTGGGGTGAAACTACGAGGGTTGAAACAAGAAGATTGTATATGATACATCTTACATTTCTGAATGGGTACCCGTGCGATATACGATACTTTGGAACAAAGAAGTTATTTGTGTGATTTTCCAAAACGACGTTTGCCTTCAAGTTGGTAAATGTAATGGGTCCCAGAGCCTATTTTTAAAGCAGTGGTTTGTTATCCACTGTGTCTAGGGCATGGTATTGGAAGGCCAAAACCCAACCCTCTCCTTCCAACGCGTCTTACCTCCCCAACCGAAATCAGGTACCCATATTCACATCATGATGCAGTAAAGAAAGTGAAGTAGCCATCCCTAAGCCCATCGAGCCCCAAGAAACGATATCGGTAGCTATAGCATAACATGATTTGAACCAAGAACCTCTGGGTACCGAGCCAACTACGTAACCTAACCTTTACTCCACACGATTCCACATTTTCCAAGAAAAACGTCTTTATTCATAAACTAAAAAAAATGTAGAAAAAAGCGTGGTCGCGGAGGTTGTATACAAGAATAGAGGACAAATTAATGCATTTCATAACATGTATCTGCGTCATAGCACGTCATGCGTCTTATTATGTTACCATGGACAGAATGATTGGATTCTTTGAGGAAAATTAGTCTGACTCCAAACCGGATTTCGGTTCCATGTGACAGACATGTTTATACAAAGGTCGGGAGATACAGTTTGAGATTTTTAACATGGCGACTGAGTTTTAGGTAAGGAACGGTAACGTTAATTCCCTGATAACTGTATCTCGAGCAAGTCTACAATGTAATACGATGTAACATCATATCAATGTCAATCTTTCGCGTTAGTAAGAAAGGGCGTAAGTTCTTTCTGTTTTATTTTACAAAAAACGAGAGGACCTGAAATACTAGAAAAAAAAAAGAACAGCAATAGACATTTTCTTAAATATTTTAAGGAAGCTACGCCAAAAGAAGTTACTCAGGCAACTGGATATGGTTTTGGAACGGTTCAGACGTTTCAGACATCATCCTCTATCTTTCATCAGTGATCTTTCGTCGGTGACACTGAGTGTCACTGATGAAGGTTAGACATCCAGGTAATAAGATACGCCAAAAAGCAGTTTCTCAAGCAACTGGATATGCTTTTGGAAGAAATCAGACGTTTTGAACAACCTCCGTTGTTTTTTCGTCAGTGACACTGGAGGAATCTTGTTGGAGAGTTACTTGAGTAACTGCGATCAAAGTGCTATCTTTCGCGTTAGTAAGAAAAATTGTTCTTTCTGTTTTTACTTCCATCATTTTCGTTTGCATTTGTTGTGACTTGTACGTGGTTCGATTGGGCAAAATGTCACGTTACAATTTAGGTCTTGCTTTATTCATAAAATGCACAATATTGGTCGCCATTCACTCATTCATAAAATATACAATATCGGTCGCCATTCGTGATTATTCATAACATGTACAATACTGGTCGTCTCATTCATTCATAAAATGTACAGCATGGGTCTTCATTCATTCGTAAATCTCACGATGCAGGTCTTCATTCATTCCTGAAATGTACGATATTCGTCTTCATTCACTACTGAAATGTACAAAAATAGGTTTTCATTCATTCCTAAAATGTACAAAGATAGGTCTTTGTTCATTCCTAGAATCAAGGACGTAATGTCCTTGCTATAATGTACAAAAATAGGTCTTTTTTATTCCTAAAATGTACAATTTAGGTCCCCATTCATTCCTAAAAAGGTCGCCATTTATAATCTTTACATAACATGTACAATACAGGTCATCATTCATTCATAAAATGTACAAAAATAGGTCTTTGTTCATTCCTCCATTGTACAATTATCATCATTGTGCATCTGGGATTCACCGGTGAAGTACATTATATAACGTTATTATCATTATATAACAAAAATAGGTCTTTGTTCATTCCTAAAATGTATAAAAATAGGTCTTTGTTCATTCCTAAAATGTATAGAAATAGGTCTTTGTTCATTCCTATAATGTACAATTTAGGTTCCCATTCATTCCTATAATGTACAATTTAGGTTCCCATTCATTCCTAAAAAGGTCACCATTTATAATCTTTACATAACATGTATAATATTGGTCTTCATTCATTCATGGAATGTACAAAATAGGTTTTTGTTCATTCCTATAATGTACAATATAGGTTGCCATTCATTTCTATGAAAATATAATGGTCGTCATTCATGATCTTTACATAACATATACAATATTGGTCTCCATTCATTCCTAAAATGTACAAAAATAAGTCTTTATTCATCATCATTGTGCATCTGGGATTCACCGGTGAAGTACATTACATAACGTTATTATTGTTATATAACAAAAATATGTCCTTGTTCATTCCTGAAATATACAAAAATAGGTCTTTGTTCATTCCTATAATGTACAATTTAGGTCCCCATTCATTCCTAGAATAGGTCGCCATCTATAATCTTTACATAACATGTGCAATATTGGTCTCCATTCATTCATAGAATGTACAAAAATAGTATTTTTTCTCATTCCTTAAAAATACAATATAGGTCCCCATTCATGCCTAGAATAAGTCGCCATTCATGATCTTTACATAACATGTACAGTACATTCATTCATAAAATGTACAAAAATAGGTCTTTGTTCATTCCTACATTGTACAATCATCATTGTGCATCAGGGATTCACCGGTGAAGTACGTTATATAACGTTATTAGTTTTTCCAGTACGACCTGTCCTTCATTATATAAAAAGTTATCAGTTCAAGATAGATTGTGCAAATACTGTACGTTGGACTTTTCATCAGCCACTGCCTCCAAAGAAGAAGTCAAACCTCCGAGTAAACAATGTAGAATCATATATATAGATAGCTGTATAAAATAGACACTTGTTACTTTTTACTGTCTGTACCCTTGCAATTAGCCTACATTGCAAATAAAGAAATTAATAAATTATAGATATAAGAGCAAACCCTGACAGTCCAATGTCTCTTTCGATCATTGTACAACATAGGGTTTCATGCATCCCTAAAGCTAATGGCACAACCCGCCGTACGTTCAATTAGTCCGCACGTTTTTTGGAGGAGGCCACGTCCGCCACGTATTTCTGAAAACGTTCAGGCTGTACAGGGCAGGCGCGTCACCCATACTGGCACGTACGGGGGGCCAAACCGCAGCCCGATGGCACACAACGTTTTGCCTGCAGGTAAATTTCTACGGTGTGTCTGCGTGCTCCAAAATCCGTCGGAGTCCCTACGAGTTCGTACGGTACTTACCACTTTCGGATCCCTATCTAAATTGCCCACGTTTTGGCACGTAGATAGCACATACTTGCACGTACGACGGGTTGTGCCCTTAGCTTTAGACATATCATTAGTTCACCTTTATTCGAGGGGTAAACTATATCCGTTGTTATTTAGGGATGTCAAGACGACGGGCGGTGGTTTCAGACTGCAATATTTTGAAAATGTAGGGTCCACTGAAATATTTTGAAAATATTGAAATTTGAAACCACGGTTTTTAAAACAACGGATATAGGTTAGCCCGCGGATAAACTTGCGTTACATTATAGGTCTTCATTCAATCATTTGATAACAGTTGATGTGCGTGTGTTGTGTTTCAGCTGATACCGACACGAACAGGACCAACTCCGTGACGAAGTGGAACCAAGTCAGCGTCAGGTGCGCCAAGCAGCTGCAGAACTACTCATGCACGCCCCCTGACGGCAGGAAGAAGAAGCGCCACAAGATGTGCCGCAGCCTGAGCGAGGATGACGCCCGGACCAGAGAAACGCCCCCGCCGTCACCCGGGCTACTCGCTAAGGTGTGCTTTCTTTCTCAATTCTGATGATTGTGTGGCGTAATCGGCAGCGCTTTGGGCTCAGGCACAAGGGGTCCCGAGTTCGAAACCTTCCATGTCACCAAGCCTCCATGTGTCCTTGGGAAACCACTTTACACAAGGTGAAAATGAGTACTTGGCTTATAGCTTCGGCTAGGGCCGTCCCTCGGATAAGACATTAAATGTAGGTCCCGTGTTCGGGGAGAGCCACACCCCGAGCACGTTTAAGAACCCACCGCACTTATCGAAAAGAGTGGATGAAACTTTACAGTCTGGTCTCCGGGGTGACATCTTGCAAAGTTGATAGTCACCTGTTATGTCAATCCTTCCATAAATGCGGTAAAACTGAATAAAACAACAACAACAAACGGGCACTTCAGTCTAACGTGGACTGGCCAAGCTTTCTTCCGGGGTAGGGGAAGCTTTAAGGCCGATTTGAGCTTTTATGAATAAGTAATGGTGAAACAAACAGACAAACAAACAAACAACACATGGTAGACGTTTTACGCAGTGGGAGTTTGGCCACTTTACCGGGTGCGGGAGAAATTTCAACTGGACTGGTCGTGAAGGTACAGTCGATCCAGGCGTTCAATAAAAATCGGCCAGTAGAACTATTTGAGCTTCTCACGAGTCGTACCATTGCAACACTAAAACGTGACAATCTGAAGAGCGCCCTTGAACTTAAAAGTGATCATCGCTAAGCCCTACATAGCTACTCAATTCCAAGTGTGCATATGATTGAACGTGTGTGTGAGATGAAGTTGTTAACAAGTCAGATATGATCTACCTGGCTCTCTCTTGATATTCAGAGTACGTCATGTTTTCATCCTCGTCTGTTAACAACACTTCATCAGGGACCCTCAAGAACTTTAAGAGATCACGCGGAAGGTCCTCAGATTGAGTTCCTAGGTCACGCTGACCTTTCTCTACAACCAATCACTTCGTTTCTATCCAATCGGAGCTCTGATTGGTCAATCACATAGCCCAAACTCGTGACTGACATGTATCTGCTATCTGATTGGTTGAGCTGATGATTTTGATTGACACGCTAGTTGGACGATATCTCGTGGCTGAAAAATCGTGCGATTCGCCCTTGAGAGTGACTTCTATGGCCCTTAAGACCAGTTGAGTGTTTCCAGTAGCTGAACACGTGTACGATTTAAAGTGGCTATCGCTATCTCTTCATAAAGTGATCCACTTAGCCAGCTCATGCGAGCTAGCTGCTTCCTTTTACTTTGGATCATGTGTGATGTGGGAAACCCCAACTTAGTATATAAAGATTTTTGTTGCTGTAGAAAGTTTTTGTTTGTTTGTGGAAAGTTTGATAACAAAAAATTGACAAAAGAATAGCTTTCAAAGACCGACTTTGCATTTGTGTACACAGGGTTTAGATTGGAGAATGAAATATCTGGACAAATTTGCAGTTCGCTTGCGTTTGCTTGCATAATATTTTCTTGACAACTTGAAATGAAATTGAGAGAAACGTTGTTAACTTTACCTCCCCATACCCATAGCTGAACCCATGCAAACATAGAGATATGACAAAAAGTGATTGTTTTAGTCTAAACAAAGCCATGCCTCGCTCCTTTAGACCAAAACAGTCATTTCTGTCATAATTTTATGTTGACTTGGGTTCAGCTTGTCCAAGTTGTGTAATCCCGAAGCAACATTCCAACTCTCCAACGCAGTTGTCTCCCTATACCAGTGCATCTCCCTTGTCGCATCATGTCTCACTATATGTCTAATCTCAAAGCAGATGTTGGACCCAGCTCACTGTTTTACGCGTGTTATTGAGACTGAGAGTAAAAACACCAACCACTAGAAGGACGTGCATGCCGATTCCCTCACTGAAACACTCAAAACACCAGACTCCACGTCTACTTAAAGATAGAGCATCACCTACGATGAAGTGTCGATCACTCGTACTCACGTTACACAGTTTCCACGTGCAGAGCTGATCACGTTGGGCCTGGTACAGAACCCTTATGCTAATGACTGTAGCATTCATCTCTACAGAAGGGTTTTATCCACTTAGCTGAGTGCCAGCAATTGACAATCATTACCAGCAGGCACGTACTCTATGCCTTCCGTACCTACAGCATGGTTACCTAACTTGAACCATGCACAAGTCAATGCACATCTGGGATGGGGAACGACATTGCAAATCTAGGGGGTTGGTTGGAGGGTGCAGCCTTTCCTTGTCTGTATTGTTCGTATTGCATTAAAAAAAGTGATTCACCCAAATTCACCCAAATGGAGGCCTGGCGAACCCCCGTCTCGTATCAGCCATACGGTGATTTACATCATTCATCCGGACTCCAGGAAGGATAGTGACATATGGCCGCATATCCGTCACTGATGGAGATCCGAATCAAACCAAACCAAAATTAAACAGAATGCAACTGCAATATACAAAGTTAAAGTAAAGTTAAAGTTGCCCGTACATCAATAACAGATGCGTAGGGGTGGCGCCCATCTCCATATCTGTAGCCCTTGGGCCACACATTTGTGCAAGCCACTACAGCAGGGGGCTGGTCCGCTGGTAGTGATGTGTGTTTAACTTCCATACTCTTTCTCATTACTGTTGAGTGCTATGCAGAGAAAGCAACATGTACCATTCTTAAAGTCTTTGGTATGACTCGGCTTTGTAATATAAAAAAGCAGTAGAAATATGAAAATAAATACAGCTTCACCGACCCCCTAACAACGCACAACAAATTCTATCACAGTAGTACATGTACTTAGAACCTCTCTGAATGTCTATAAAGAATTGTGTTATGGGAAATTTTACATGATGATGAATTGTATTTTATTGTTACTCACGACTTGGTTATTGAAATAATATTTCGTTATAATACTACATGATTGCTTTGCCATGAAGTTTTCCTCACATTTTAGTTTCATCCACGCCATTCTTTTGGGAATAACTCTAAGCGCATTTTGGTTATTATTTAATTTTGTACAGAATATCCTGAACGTTCTGATCACGACCACCGACATCGACAGAGAGAACCGTTCGAACGGCTGTGTGCAAAGTCGGGACTCACAGAGCGACCAGGAAAATGTTCCTCATGACGTCATTCCGAACAACAGATCGTCTGAAAATGACGTCAACGTCGAGAACAACAAAAACAACGCGATGGACGCACAAGAAGGACACAAGAGCGCAGCGACATGTAGTGAAACTTGTAGTGACGGACATTCATCACAGCATCCAAACGCAACAACTGATCAGAATGCCAGGTTAAAGGAAAATCAGAAAAATGAAGACAAGGACAAAACGGAAGACAACAAAGAAAATCAGGCAAACTCAACCAAGAAGGAAGGCTTCGTACAACTTTCAGGACATGATGGTAAGTGCGCACGCGTCGAATTTCCAGCTCAACATTTCATTTCTATTGCTGTCTCGTCTTAAGTCTTTGTTTCACCATAGAAGCACATGTTTAGTTTGCTTTTGATGTGTATGATAAAATTAATGATAACATAATAATAGTAATTGCATGATAGAACTCGGACATAGATGTTTGAAAATGATGACTGGTTTGATGTTTTAAGGGAGTCACTATTTCATTCTGTGTGCGTCCGTATACTTCACCTGTACAAGTTGTGTTGGTTTTTACTTGGTTTTTGTTGTGCCGTCATGTGTTTCCATCCCCGTATATCTATTCGTATTCGTAACCTCTTTCTGAATAAACCAATAATGAGAGAGAAAAAAAAACATGTAACCGTTTTTTCATCTCTATTTTGTGAAAAGGCGCGTTTGCTCAGAACGCCCAGACCTTGCGAAAGTCACTGTCAATAAAATATCTATCTAACCGCTCTTGTCCTGTTGTTCCAAACAGGTGCGTTTGCCCAGGGCACCCAAACACCATCCTGTATAGTTGTAGTAGACCTTCCAAAAGACGCTGTACTTTTTTGTGTCAATAAAGATATTTATCTAACTGTTTTTCTCCTGTTGTTCTTAACAGGTGCGTTTGCCCAGGGCGCCCAGAACACGATCCTGAAGCTCCAGACGAAGGACGGCGACACGGAGGCGCGAGTGTACGAGAGGCTGATGCAGGACGGGTGCCGGGAAGTCGTGCCTGCCTACTACGGAGAGGTTTGTTTGTTTGTTTGCTTATTAGGAATCTCCATTAGAATACATCAAACTATTCTTCCTGAGGTCCTCTACATACAATCCAATAAAATACATTACAACAAATCACACATATAATGTCGATCAGTCAATTAGCACAAATCAATAACATCATTAATTGTTGTTACTCCCAGGTTTATAAGGACGACAAGTACTACATCGAGCTGGAGAACCTGCTCACGCACTTTGTAGGGGACGTGGCCGTCATGGATGTCAAAGTTGGGAACAGGTAGGCGACACAACAACAACAACAACAACAACAACAACAACAACAATAACAACAACAACGTTACAATCAAGTCATCTTCTTTAAAAGTTTCCAACAAAACTGCATCTGCAGTTTGCCCAAAAAGCTAATAAAGGGGCGCAATTATATATCTTTCAATGTATTCCTAACACAAAAGGTGACACAACAGCAATTAATTCATCGTCTTCCAAAGCTGCCAACAAAAGTGCTTCTGCATTTCGCAAAGAAAGCTTCTAGGGGGACCAAACCTGTATCAATTTTCATCGAACCCGAAAGCTTTGACGTTCCGCCAAAACCCATGGCTATAGCATATAGCTAAAGAACATGAAACAGACAGCCCTTACATAGAGTGGGCCATATATTCGAATGTGTCCACTACCCACATACACTACAAGATTTAATAAAGATCTAGCCATAACTTCTCGAGTATGCCCACATACATGTACCGTCATACAGCACCGAAACTATAATTACCTTCTTGGCAAAGGTAATTAAGATTTTCAAATACCCAAAACCGTTCCGTTTTTCTTCCAGAACGTTTGCAGAAAAGGAAGCCATCAACCCGAAGTTACGGCCGGATCTGTACCAGAAAATGGTCAAAGTGAACCCAAAGGCGGCCACAGAAGAAGAGCAAAAGAAACAAGCCATCACCAAAGTCAGATACATGACGGTAAGTAACAGTAGAACTTTTAACCTCCTTGGTTTTATTTTGCCTTTTTATACGGTTTGGATTGTCCCGAACAATGGTTTTGTATTAGTTTCTGGACTACGTTCCAGTTTATCATAATTTGTCATTTGCTTTTTCCGTTTCTTTTCCTCATATTCAATTTCATTTGTATTATTGTCTATTTTAGCTTATTTTCTCTTATATTATGTGCATTCTTTGTAGTTATTCATCAATTATCGTTGGATCCGTGGTCTACGTTTGTTCAGTTTTCTATTTCATATCCATGTATTTGTATGAATGTATCAACAAATTGAACAACAGGAATAAAAAAAAATCTATTTTTCTTTTCATATTTTACAGTTCAGAGAAAAGGAGAGTTCGACATCGGCGTTTTCATTCAGGGTAGAGGCTTCGAAGGTGAGAAAAAAAACTCATCATACACATGTACGTTGAACCGCAACATAATGTAAACGATCTAGATACGACACTGGCAATAACATCAGATCTAGATCTAAGGAACATTGACATCGTTGATGTTTGTTGAAGTTTTCTTGTATTAAGAAGCAGGTCCTCAAGTTATTTTTGCCAGGACACATATAGGTGTCCTTCTTTTACGCATTGT
This sequence comes from Branchiostoma floridae, assembly GCF_000003815.2. Taxonomy (NCBI): domain Eukaryota; kingdom Metazoa; phylum Chordata; class Leptocardii; order Amphioxiformes; family Branchiostomatidae; genus Branchiostoma; species Branchiostoma floridae. The sequence continues at coordinate 14,818,487 of NC_049996.1, read as the reverse complement.
TCCCCAGGGTAGAGTATTTAGCCCACCAATATTACTCGTTGTAAATTTACAAACATATACCTAAGGGTCTACGATTTTCTTTCTCTAGGTACCGGGAGGAAAGACCAACAAGGACCTTAAGACGGTACGAACTTGGGAGCAGGTCTTGAAGACGCTGGGAAAATTCTTCAAGGGTCACCCCGCAGCGCGAGACAAGATTGTGGAGAGACTTCAGCACATCAGGGAAAAATTCGCCGCCTCCGACTTCTTCCAGAGGCACGAGGTAGGGGCTCATCATATTTTTTTTGGTAACGCCTCTGGGGCGGAGTCTTTTTTTCCGGATTCACGATAGTGGAACACGATACACAAGAACACGCACGCAACGATAGTGAATGAATTCTGAATGGAGCTCACAGGAGCTAATTCTATAGAAAACTTTTTTTCTTGGAAGATAAACATTGTGTACCCGTAATCATGCTTCGTTCACTTGTTTAACACTAGCGTTATGTACTGTTCATTATGAGTGCTAAAAGCATAACTGTTTACCGGTATTACAATATTTATGTAAATTAAGAAACATAGAGCACGAGACTAATGTTTTGGTGTCAAAAAGAATAAATTTCAGATAACAATACTTCTTCCCTTATACGACGCGTACCCTAACTGGCCTAAGATAGCATGCTTCGGCCACTTGAAACATAGTTAAACACTGAGTGCTAAACGCAAAACTGTCTATCGGTATTACAATATTTATGTAAATTAAGAACTATTATCTAATATTAAAGAAACATAGGGCGCTAGACAAATGTTTTGGTGTCAAGGAATACACTTTAGATAACATATTTCTTCCCTTATACTTACAGATTGTAGGCAGCTCCATTCTGATGTTGTATGACGTGGAAGACAACGCGGGCGCTTGGATGATAGACTTCGCAAAGACCGCGGCGTTACCAGATGACGTCAGCGTGACGCATGCGGTACCCTGGGAGCTGGGGAATCACGAGGACGGCTATCTCACAGGGCTGGACAATCTCATCAAGGTACTTGCCTTCTCTCTCACTCTCCTTTGCCTAAAAGTTCAGCAATCTTATAAGGCTGGACAGCAAGGACGTTATATACTTCTATGTAACGTCCTTGTATCTAGGTATTCATGTTATGTCCACCTTCGTGGATGGGAAGCATTGTTTCGCTCCGTTCTTTCTTCCTCTGTTTCTCGTAACAAATAAGGCCAATGCCCTGGACCAGATGGTGGTCATCATGGTTACTGGAGGTGTAGAAGAAACCTTCTGGTGTTCGATTACTAGTATAATATGTAGCAAGTAGCAGGACAGAGCTGGAGGGACTGGTCTCCATATATATGAATGTGTTGGAGTAAAAATAAACAGAGAGGAACTTTGTTAGGCTAGACCATGTGAAGGTTAACATAAAGTATTTGTTACAAATGCTACTCAGTCTTTGTATTGATACTTTCAATCGCTTCTGATTGGTCTGAAACATTCGACTTGGCGGCCAATCAGACAGTGCGTTGCAGAAGACAAATGTGGCCAGAGTAGTTGCTAAACCATACGTCATGTAAAAACATACATTTTCCTTGACCTACTACATGGTGGCAGCGGTGGGATAGGACAGTTCGTCACACAAAGTAAATGTCTTCTTGTTGGAGTTTTTTAAGTGAGGCACTGAACTACCTGTTGTTTGAGGCTAAATGCTTTTTTCTTCATATTTCAGGCAGTAAAATCGTGCGTAGTGACAACACTAGAGGAAGAAGAAGAAAAGGTTCACTTTGTCTGACGCACTTACTTCATCCACTCACCTCATTGGTCAGAATTAATCATGTGACTTGCATAACACTCTGTCATTGGTCAACCTTAGTTTGAGAATCAGCTGGAATATGGACCATGCAGTTGGACAATAGAATGAGTTAATTATGCATATCAAGCTTCTAGTATCTGATTGGTCAATGATTAACATGTGACTAAAAGTTGGTCTCATTGGTCCACCATACTTTCAAAATCAAGAGACAGCGTACCATGCAGTTGCACAATAGACAGTAAATTTAGTCAAAGCTTGCATGTACCTCAATTTAAATTCGGTTCTCAAGTACAAATTCTGGATTTAAGTGTTACGCCACTGGGTCCTTGTACAGCATATTCAGATACTATTAGATGCTCTAGAGCTTACTCTGAAATGACCTTCCGTAGACAACCATTGACGAGTAAATGCACTTAGCCAACATCCGTTTTTGTACCAAAACTTCCAAAAGCCTATAGTGCCAAGTGCTTAAGCATAATATACAGATATCATTACATACTTTATAGAGGTAATTTTGAAATGACCTTTTGGTAAATCACTGACGAGCCAAAGCACTTTGCCTGTATCACTTAACCCTTTGATAAGAGTTGCCATTAGCTAATGTAACGAAATGGAAAAAGTAATTTGGACTAATGCGGAACATTACAACAGAAACCTAGAGAAGTAATCTTTTAGTCGCGACAACAGCATATGTACAAAGAGGGTAATAATGGAATTGCGCATGTAAATTTGTACATAAGTGCTTTTAGGACAGATGCATTTTCACAATACAATCACAAGGTTCAGTGCAAACCATTTGTTGTAATGAATGCTTTTATCTGTGTTTCTTTTGTGAAGCTGTCATAGTAATTTTGCAAGGGAAGTTCATATTTGAACTTGAAGACAACCCCCACCCAGTCCCCTTCCGTCTTCTTAGTGTCGCATTATTCTATTGCACTGTTACCATTATTAGTGCTACACAGGCCTTTTCAGGATTTCATTATAGGGAGTCCAAATTTATAAGCGACTATTGTAGGGGGGTCTGGTGGCATCCACCTTCCATTGTGCAGTTTTTGATTATCTTAAGTTAAAATGAAGCATTCTAAGGTATCCAAAGAGTTCAAACACTGTTACAGAGGTCACAGTAGAAGACTGTGACCACAGTAGAAGACTGTGACCACAGATGACCTGGTAGCATCCCTGTCAGAGGATTTTCTCCCCAGTGTAAGGGCGTCCAGTGCGTCAAATTTCTTGTTATTCTAAGAAAAGTGTGTCCAGATGACGCCTTGACCCATGCTTGGCTAAAAGCCTGGTGCTACATGGCCCATGGGCAAGAGATTGTGTTACATATGTTGGATATGAGATTATATTATAAACATATATGCTACAGAACCCTGGTAAAGGGATTATGTTACGTAACCAGGAACCAGGTCAAGATATTGTGTAACATACTCACGAAAAGAGATTACATAATTACATACATGTAGCCCAAAGAGATTGCTACATACTATGATTGTTACATAACCCAAGATTATGTTACATAACCCAGACAAGAGCATATGTTACATAGCCCAAAACAGATTATGTTACATAACCCAGACAAGAGAAGATGTTATATAACCCCAGATTATGTTACATAACCCAGACAACAGAATATGTTACATACCCCCAGTCGGGTAATGTTACATAGCCCCAACAAATTTTGTTACATGTACTGTACTGATGTTACATACTACTGGACAGTTTAAGTATACTAGTATTCTTAGGTTTCCAAACCTTCAGATCTTGTTTGAAATTGCAAAGACAGAACAAAAGCTGATGCAATGGCCATAGACAGGCCAGAATTTATTTTATTTTAGACTAAAATTTAGCTTTTGTGTTTACTACTGACTATAAATCATATAGCATGTAATATTTATGGCACCATGCAATTTTACATTTCTAGATGCCATGGAATTGGTCCTGACCTGAGTTTAGTGTATGAAGTACTAGTTCCAGTAGAATTAGAATAAACATGTAGCTTGCTCTACTTGTGTTTATTACAGCAATTTTGTATTCTTAAGGTTGTTTGTTGACAAGGTGCACATTTAGTTCAAACATTTGTCCACAGAAAACATTAAGAGTAAGAAAATGTATATAGGATAGAGGTAGAAGATAGCTTATACATGTACATCTACTTCTGACATGTTTAAAAAGTAACATGACGCTTTTCTTACCAGGTTACCTATCTGGTGTATGTATGGTTTAAATCAATTTCACCCCTACTAGATGGTCCCTCGAAACCCAGGCAGCTTTCTACTGACTTGTGCAACTGTATTACTGTCTGCATTTAGCAATAGTTTCTTCATGTCCAATGCAAATGTTATAGCTTGGAACCATTTTATGTACATGTTTGAATTTATCAATGTGTTACCTACAATGTATAGTACAGTCTGTTTGTATAATATGTCCGACTGTGCTTGTATATACAGATCTATTCAGTATGCCGTGCTTTAATGTATTATATATTCAATAAAGCAACTAGATACTTGAAACGTGGCATTTTGAATTTGTTAATAAGTTGTTGTTGAATGCAGTCAGAAATTCAGAAGATGAAAGTGTAAAAAAAAAAGCCTCCACTCCTGAGGTGTTGCCAAAAATATTTCTTCAGAAGTCTCCTTTTTGATCTGTAAAGGATAAAAAAATGGCAGTTACTACTACTGACCATTTAAGTTAAACAGTATATCAACCATATGACTTACCAGGTGTAGCAAGTCAGAATATACCCCTGGCTAAAATATACCCCAGATACATTCTATCCAGGGGTACAGTGTGGTATGCTACAACAGCATAAAACTTGACAGAACTGCCAGTTTAGCCAACCTTGAAACCTTAACTTATAAATTTAGCACAAGAGATTTTCAAATTTTGATAGACACTGTCAACAGGACAGATGTCACATTTCTTACGTGGATAAAGTTTAATAATGCGTTGGACATCCAGGTAAAAAGTCAGATACAAATGTACACCAAATAGCAATTACTCAAGCAACTGGATATGACTGAGGTTTTGGTCAGACAGTTCAGGTAGCATCCACTTTCTTGGGTTTAGTCAGTGACACTGAGCTGATCTACTGCAGAGTAGATTTTATATCAGGTAAGAATTGATGTGCAAAGGAAGTGAAGACAAATTCACACTCACCACTATTCTCAATCATCTTGCCACCCATAAAGCAGTTACTCAAGAAACTGGATGTGAGTTTGGAAACAGTCAGACGTTTCAGGTAGAATCAGCAACACTGAGGTGATCTGTTGAACAGCAGGTTATATACCAAAACCATATCCAGTTGCTTGAGTAACTGATTTTGGTGTATCTCATTACTTGGATGTCTAACTTTCATTGACGTACCCTAAATATGCATTGATGTGCGAAGGAGTTGAAGATAAATTCACACTCACCGCTATTCTCAATCATCTTGCCCCTCCACATCACTGACAGCCCCTTCACAAACTTGTTGAAAGTTTCCACACTTTTTCTCAGGCTCGTCTTTTGATAGTCTAGAAAAAAAATTTAAAATCACAACAATCATGATACACTGTAGGTAACAAGTTTGTTTCAACCATACTTTCTGGACTATCTCTATATATCAAAGGACCACCAGGCCATTGATATAGTCAAACCTGTACTAGTGACCATCTCTACATAAGGACCATCTGGCCATTGATATTGAGTCAAACCTCAACAAGTGACTACCTCCATATAAGGATTACCTGGCCATTGATATACAGTCAAACCCGTACCAGTGACCACCTCTACATAAGAGCTACCTGGCCATTGATATACAAAATGTACAGTCAAACCTGCACTAGTGACCACCTCTACATAAGGACCACTGGTCATTAATACACAGTCAAACCTGCACTAGTGACCACCTCTACATAAGGACCACCTGGCCATTGATATACAGTCAAACCTGGACTAGTGACCACCTGGCCATTGATATACAGTCAAACTTGGACTAGTGACCACCTCTTCATAAGGACCACCTGGCCATTGATATACAGTCAAACCTGTACTAGTACACCTCTACATAAGGACCACCTGGCCATTGATATACAGTCAAACCTGGACTAATGACCACCTGGCCAATGCAACCAGTTCTTGCATTGATAAAAAGAATAGTGACCAATAGACCAGGTTTCATCAGTCCTGAGTGGTCTTCTTGCCCAGTTTGGACTGTGCTTTGCTGACTTAGATTTTCAAATCTTATCTGAAATCTTATGTTATTTGGTCTAAAACACACCTACATCTAAGGCTTGAAAAGCTACTAGAGAAATTAGATAATTTTTATCAGTGACTAAACTTGACTTTAAGTGTTACATAGAGCGAGGTCACTGACCTTGGACTTTCCTCTTGGTCCCGGGTTGAACCTCATTCTCCTTCCCAGGTTGTTCCTTGTATTCGTCTATCTCTTTGCATAAAGTGCTGTGTGAACAATTGAAAATGAAATTATTGCGTCCACTTTCAATAAAGAAAAAAAGTTCCATTCTATATAATGGTATTTCAAAAGAAATTTTTCTTTAAATCTAATACTATAACATATGTTTCAAGACTGTCTGACGTCTCAGGTCTACATGAGACAAAGGCCTTTTTACCTCCCTAAGTGAAGTCAGGTATCCATTTTACATCCGGGTGGATAGTGAGGAAAGTTGTTTCAAGTGCCTTACCCAAGGGCATATGATCAGTAGCACGTCGGGATCCAACCCCAGGACCTCTGGCTAAACAATCTAATCTTTACGCCCACACGATTTCACTTCGACAATAAGACCTGTGGATGATTCAGACACCTGTAAATTGTCAGTACTCACCTGATCGTTGGCACGGCGAATGGGTCAAAGTTGTCCACGTCCTCCACATCAATGGGGACACACACTCGCCCTGAAATACAAGTAGGTAAACCATTACAATTAGTAAAAAAAGATTTATAATAAACAGCTAATATCCAATCTATGCTTTGATTGGCTAGTTAGACAAAAAAAAGAACACACAGAAGAAAAAAAAAAATAGTTAAAATATCAAGTTCTCCTGCAGTACCAAGAAAAGTTGCCCAAAAATGATGTGCACCTACCCATAAACTAAATATCATCACAATTCCAAGCATGGTTACACTGCCACTTTTGGGGTTCCATCCATAGGATCAAATCAACATGGCCTTAATAACCACACTAGTCTTAAGTGAATAATATTGATCAAATCAACATAACCACACTTTTCTTCTGTGAATCAGATCACAGCCCCACCTGTTTTGGGGTGAATACAGAAGGGACCCTTCAGAAGATGGTTAATGCCCTTGCTGATGTTCCATTATGAAAGCCATTTTTTTTGCACTCAGTTTTAGGGGGAAATTTCCAGAGAATGATTTCCATATGATCAAATCAACATGGCCTCAGTAAAAAAATAGTCTCAAGTTAATCAAATAACAACCCCAGTGTGAGTGGGTCAAAACCTACAGTCCTTTGGCTGCACATGGGGCAATTGCTGTCATATTGAAGTCATCTGAGTTAGCGCCAAATGGCAGCTTGCTCCAAACCCTTGCGATTTAGCCTAACCTATTTTAAGCTCCTCACAATTCAGCCCCTGGCTGTGAAAAAAGAGTAGTGGTCCCACCCAATAATAAAAATGATAATAATAATAATAGTGAATCAGATCACAGCCCCACCTGTTTTGGGGTGTATACAGAAGGGACTCTTCAGCAGATGGTTGACACCTTTGCTGACGTTGACGTCCAGACGAGGGTAGCAGTACTGGAACATCACCTCTACAAGAGGGTACGGACACTTCTTCATGTTGTCCTGCGGAACAAAGTCATGTTCAGCACTAGGGGTTGGTTCAGGTACAAAAAATTCAGGTACAGGTACAGTTCAGGTCCAGAGGATGGGCAACACAATGGTCTATTTGCCATAAAGGAATCTGTTTGGTTTGCATTGTAAGATCTTTAAGTAAACAACACTAAGTTTGACTGTAGAAACTTGGTAGAAAGGACTGTACTGTATTTCGTTCATTATTTTCTTGGACCGGTAAGCCCCCAAATGTGTGATAACAGCAGGAACATGTGTATTTATGTCAGTTGGTTTCTTACCCTTTCCTTCTCTGACTTCACTGTCTTCATCCATCTCTCCCAGATGTCTTTCGAGTCTCCGCCTTTGTCGGCATCTTCTTTAAGAATCTCACGAAGACGTGCATGAGGTCAAGGAGCTCAACATTTTTCACAAGGAAAACCAGTGAAAAAAAAGCTACAAAAATTTGTTCTCCCCCCATTACGATTTTATTGTTATATTTACCTATGCTGGACAACATATTCTTTTTGCTCTGTTTCTTATTCTTCTCCTCCAAGCAATGAAAAACATTGCTATCTACACAAATTCTCTTGGTATGAATTGAAATTCTACAAGCTTGTAGTGCATAAGACACTGCACCTTGGTCCTTCTGACATCTTAAAATTTATCTTATTGGGACAAAAGCGGTACACAACGTGCACCTATGGGGTATGCATGACTGCTAGAATCAAGAAGATAAAATGACTCTCTAATATTATAGTTTGTATACATGTAGCATAAGGCAGAGGGTCTGTAAAATGTAAAACATATAAAATGTAAAACATACAGTCAATGTGGGTATTTCAAGCCATGAAATTGTCATTCTCTCATTGGTTGAACTGCTAATCATGATAGACAATAGCGGTGCGAACCTAAAGCCCGGACTTGGAATTGGACCTAAAAATGTTTACACTAGCTGTATATATTTTTCACATTGCATTTCAATTCATGCTACCAGTAACATGCAATTTTATATGCACCATCCCCCCTCCCCCTCAAAATAGAAAACTTTCTAGCGCACATAATATGCAATGATGGGTTCAGGTCTGGACTTAACCTGAACTGCTGGACCTGAACCTGAATATGAGTTTAGGTACGCATCACTAATAGAAAACAAGGATTGGTCCATTCTAAGAAGGATATCAGGATCAGGGAACAGCTGCAGCACTTTCTTGAGCCTGTCTTCCGTCCCCAGGATGTCCTGTTGTTGGAACAGGTACTGGTCCACGTGCCTGCTCATGGTCTTCAGAGCTTCCTTCAGAGACGGGTGCATCGGGTCACGGAGAGTCACCTTCTTGGTTTGGGATTCACCTCCCTGGAATCAAACATGACAGTTAAAATAATCATCAACTGGACAGGGTTATTGAATAAAGAGACTCTTTTTTACACAACCATTGATTTATTCCACACCGATGTTTCGGTGACTGTCTGTCACCTTCTCCAGGGCAATTCTGACTGGTTCACATTGTACTGCAGGACAGGTGTCGCTGCTCACAGTTTAGATGCGGTCACAAAACGTAAAGTATTTACATATGTACAGACAGATTTATACAAAATATTTACAATGGTTGTGTAAAAAAGAGTCTCTTAATTCAGTGACATACCAACCTGATGAAACTTTTCACGGGGTAGAAAGGGTTATGTCTTTGGAGTTAGGTGATGGAGCAAGAGTCTATCTACATGGAATGTACAAAGTAATCTCGCACTGCTCTGTTTATTCTTACCCCAACACATTCATGAACATAAATGATGACCAACTCCTCCAGCTGTCCTACCACTTGCTACATTAGTAATTGAACACCACAGAGGGGGTCTGTTACACCTACTGAGTACAGTAACCATGATGACAGTTGTTAGTATTCTACTTATTGCATCATGAGCTACAGTGCTGCAATGCCCCCTGTTGATCATTTTGTAAATGGCAGTTACAATAAATATCTCGGTACTGACCTTAACCACACTAAGGTACTCAGCGATGGCTGTCCTGGCCGTCTGAGACAGTTGTCTGGTGCTCTCATCGCACACCCAGCAATGGACACCTCTCCTGCCAGAGTACACCCACAACCGGTGGTCAAATCCAAAGTCATCTGGGGGGAAAAACAACAGAATTATGTATTTAATACAGTCATGTCTGGTGCTACATCATCACACACCCAGCAGTGAACACCTCTCCTGCCAGACTACACCCACAACCGGTGGTCAAATCCAAAGTCATCTGGAAAAAAAAACACATCTTTTAATACAGTCATGTACACAAGCAAGGTAAATTTGTAAAGGCAGAAAAAGCTTTATGGATGCAACAAAATGGAAAGTGGCTTTTATATGGTCACCTTCAAACTATAAAAATAGAAAAAACAACAACATAAATTTGAAAATTCTACTGAGAAAGTATGTTCTGTATGTTCCTGTTTGTTCATAGAAAAAAAACAATTTGTAATATGGTTCAACACTGGTCAAATAAAGGAGCTGGCTTTCTTTGGTTGTTTACAAAGTTACTAACTAAAAATAGAGAATAGGAGTCTTGTATTAGCTTATTCAATATGCAATCTAGATTTCCTTCAAAGGAACACATATCAAGTACAGACCTCTGAGTGCCCTGTCCACAATCTTGATGGCAATCACCATCAGTGGCCAGCACTTCTCACAGATGTTTGCTCCTCTGTACAAAACAACAAAATTACATCAAAATTGTTGGAACAAGAAGTAAAGCTTAGAGTATAAAGATTTAGTTAAAGTGTTAGTTACATTGTAGTGTCTGTTTCACACCAAGTGTTGTCAGTGTGCAAGGACTTCCGACTGAGTACTGATTATCAATAACATAAATGTTAGTTTTTAATTTTAATCATGTTTAAAAATTTTGATACGAAATGTAAACTTACGAGCAACAGTTCCTGACATCGTCATAATCTGTCATGTCGATATCAAACACCAGTTCCTTTTCTTGTGCCTGGAAGGCTCCTGGTTTCACTGTTTTGTGGTCCTTGGGCTGGCAAAATAGAAAGATATCTGTTTCAATTCTATAAGCTTGCAAACTATATCATAGTATTTGCATCTACTGCAAATAAAGGTTACTGCAACAATGATATTCAAACGCCTACATGTAATTCTACATGTAATTCTTGTATATATTCCAGAAAATGAAATCATTACTTTGTCACAAATCTGTTTGAAAATGGCGTAAGGAACAAATATATGCAGCAGCCAAACTAGTTTCAAAGTCATAAGAATGTGGGAAAAATAACAATACTATATGTGAGAAAAAAGGTCTATTTTAAATAGAAACACTGTCTTTTTTGTTTGTTTGTTGTGTACTCATACCTTGTGGGAAAACACGGCGCCGATGTCGATCTTGTACGGCATGACTCTCTGGATCTCCTTCTCCATCTCTGATTGGTCGGAGAAGGACTGGTAGCGGATGTAGATGTCGTCCTTCAGCGTGAAGGAGAACTCGCGGTTGTGGAAGTACGATTTTTTCACTGTGGAGAGATGTTTGAAGTAAAATAAATCTTGACATATTTGTGAAGACTTCAAGGTCTTATAATTGCATCACACCGTTAACAAATTAACGTTATACAGATGTTTCTGCTAGCAATTTACTTTTTATGCTTACCATGCCGGAACTTACATGAGGAAAGACTTTATTAATATTTTGCTCAGAAATTCAGTACCTTCCAAATTAAAACACGTGACTTAGCAAAGTTGTAGGCAACAACAGTTGCCCTGAAAGTCACTGTGTTGATTTATCAATCCAAAATCATATGTCACAGGCTTCATTATAATAAGAATTTCGCAGAATTTGGGCGACATAGAAGAAATGACACTTGATGGAATATTAAAAAAATCTTGAAGTATTCAAAGGTGCAACGATGTTTGCTGCTGTGTCAAGTAACATTCTCAATCTATCACATCAATTCTAAGCAATACATCTTCTCGTGTGATTAAAATACAACAATATGACGAACAATTTGCCCCCCTCCCCCAAAGCAAACTGTCATAACACACTTCATTTCTGTCCGTATCCCACCCCTTACCTCCTCCATAGCTGAGCCACTTGTAGTAGGGTCCGTAAGGGAACAGTCTCTTGTAGTAGATCGGTAGCAACTCGGGTAGATCGTTCCTGTCGTATGCTGTACTTTCCGCAGTGCTCTGTTTTACTTCTCCGTCCGCCATTTTTTTCGCTCCAAAATTTGGCGCGAAATCTGGAAACGTAGTGCGCCTGCGCACTACCACAAAACACCTGTCTGACCTTTGAACTTTCCATCAGATTAGCGGGCGAAATTTTACAGTGATACTTGTCAGTGTATCGATCAAACAAGTATCTAATTTCAATGACGTTGTACACACAGTAGCTTATCTGACATATTTTCACAGCTGACTTTTGACAACAATTCTAAAGACGACAAAAATAAGTTTCAGGGAAAAAGCATTGGACCCGAGTTCACATAACGTTAACGTTACATGCCTTCTCGATCATGCAAGGCTAAATAAGTGCGTATCTTTAAAAACCGGTTGAACAAGTCTATCAGTAGACCTTGCATACTGTGTTGAGTGAGTGAACTCAAGGCCGATGCTTGGGAGCCGTTTTCAAAACAACTTTCCACGCCATTATTTGCCACAGGTGGGCCCAGGTAAATAACAGTAATTGTTTACTTTGGAAAATACGGCTCTTTGTAATAGATAGAAGATGGGCGTGGCTTGATTATGTGAAATAGGGGTTGCCTCACACACAAGGGGGTTCCTTTAACACCCGAGGCTTCGCCATAGTGTGGTACTATGTAAAATTTGCATAAAATAGTACCACATTTTTATATTTCAGCCATACATAGTATGGTGAAATATATTGTTATCTTCGCCAGCGAAGATTATGTTTTTGTCGACTTGGGTCTGTGTGTAGGTCAACAGCATATAACTCGAGAAATTGAGGTTGGAACTTTTTGATTTTTTGCAGGTGTGTAGAGGTTGTCAAAAGACACGCCTAGTTCGAAAATGGTTTACCTGGCGTTTTCCTATGGTACAATAGCGAAGTTGTTATTCTTTTCGAGTTTTTTTTCGGGAAGCATAAGTCAAAACGCAGCTGGGCGATTTCCACGATATTTGGCAGGTGTGTAGCGGTTGTGGAAAGGATTGTCATGTGCGATATTGGTTTAGCTAGCTTTTACCTATGGTGCTGTAGCTGGCTTTGTATGTAAGTGCGTTTGTCTGTATGCAAGATAACTCGAGATGTTCTTGATGGATGGTTAATATATTTGGTTGATAGGTAGGGGACACAGAAAGGAAGGTCAAGTTCGATAATGGGCCTCCTGGCAACTTGTTTTGGTACTGCAACTGAGCGTCAAAGTTTCTGCCTAAGTTTTCCAGAAGTGCCAGGCTCATGATTTTTAAGTGGTGGATAGCTGTTGGGACTAGGAGTAAATGGTGTAATTTTGGGCCACCTAGCAGCTTATTTGGAACTGCAGTGGGTCTTATAGTTTGTAACTTTTGCGAAGGATAACTCCAGAGGGGATTGTAGGATATTCTTTGTTTTTGGTAGGTAGTTACTTTGGGTGATTACGAACATAATTAGATGCAAATTATGGAAATCACTATCTATTTAATATAATTACTTAGGGAAATTTAATAAACCTCAATATACTGCAGAAGCATATAGGGTGGCACATACATGTGTGCCACAGCTGGTGTCTTTAAATGTAGGTCAATAGCTCGCCTTAATGCTCTCTGCCACAGCTATTAGTTACGGTTGACCCGTACATTAACAACTGGTACATGGGTTAATCCCCAGCCACCTTAGCATTGTTTTCCTGTTGGGAAACTGGGAACACAGTGACTACATAGGCACAGGGTATCTGACAATGGGATTGGGAGGCAGGAATAAGTAACTATGCAGTTGCATTATACACTTGCTTGCATGTATGTTTTCCTTGTGGCAACGCTTGACAAATTTGGTCTTAGGAATAACTTACAACCATGGTTCTCTTAGAAACCCCAGGGAGTCTGCAGGTTTGAAATGGAGTGCAAGCCTGCAGCTGGCATGGGTTTGTTTACATTATGGTTGATAGATTAGCCAGTCTTACTGTGTCTATTCTTCCCTGATGGAAGAAAACCCACAAATGCTAGCTTATCAGAGACTGTGTGGTTTCTTACTTCTGTTCAATTTGTGACACTAGCTGCCTCCCGGAAAATGTGAGGAAAGTGCTGCACACTATAATGTACTTACACTCATATCTAAGCTTATCTTTAGACTTATAAAATGTACGTCTATTCTAACCACTAATATAAGAAGTTAGCACTTGAAAAATACAAGCTACAGCATGTTACCTGTAAATAAGTCCGGCAATAAGATTAATTGTATCAAAATAAGATCATCCTAAATAAGCATGCTAATTAACTCCAACTTTGCATAATTGACAATTTAAAATGTACATCTCTACCAAAAGTAACAATATACAAAATATCATGTAAATCCAACGTTCCTGCAACCTACCGACAAAAAAGAAAGCCATACCATGTCCAAGTAAAAAGATACCACATACCAAATATCATTTCAATCCATCCAAAGATACTTAAGTTATGCTGACCACAAAAATGCAAAAAAACACAGACAGACAGACACACACAGACATACCAAAAGCTGTGCCAGCATTTCAAATGCAGGCAAAAATACACAAACAATATAAATTCACTGCATTCCAAAACAAGACACGTAAATTTCAAAAACTCACATTACAAAAGCATTTCATTAAATATCTATTTCCCAAAATTAACACCATTTCAAAAACAACAATCTTCATAAAAAAATTGTTTATTTGGTGAAGATATGTGTTCGTGGAACTCTAGTATTCGTAATGTTTCTTTCTTTCTTTCTCCTGTCAAATCTTCAAAGTGATTCATCTCCGCTGTTCCTGGACCGAATGACCTAACATTCGGCACAGGGGTAGAGTGGGCCAATACCTTGATGCGTCTTTTTCATTTTTTTCACATCTGCCTCTAAAATGATTTTATTGAGGTTTTTTGGTCAGGTTTTGACCAAAACGGTATAATTTCCCCCTGTACCCTGGTATTACAATTAAATGACCTGAAATGTGGTATAGATAGGCATTGGATATCTGGTAAAAAGATTCAAGTAAAATTTTTGACATAAACTACTTTAAAATGATTAATTTTGGCACTTTTCTAAGGGGAAATTTGTTTTCTTTTGGCCTCCTGACGTGACCTTCCGTGACCCCACACAGAGCCCACACCTCTGCGCGTCAGCCGGAGAGTTAATTGAATCAAAGACCTAGCCAATCAGCGAAGAGGAGGTCGAAGTCTAATTAATATTCTTATAAGTGGGGCCTCATGATCCCGTATATAGCAGTGTTCCCGCCAGAATTTTTTTACAGCGTCGCAGGGGCCCGGGGGCCGCTGAAGAACGCCGAAGGCCCCGGCCCGGCGGGGTCCAGGGGCAGAGCCCCGTTGGGGGGCCCCAGGGGGAGCGAAGCCCGCCTGAAGCTCTCGCATTTTAGACTATTCAGAAGGCTTTATATTGTATCAGTTCTTAGGGGCATATCTATGATAATCGCAGCAGTCACTTAACTTCTCTTCAGGAGTTTAGCGTAACAGTATTTCAGGTCAAACCGTCAAAGGCAACTAAAGCGTCGGGCCGGGGGCCGCCGAATGTCCCCGGCGGGGTCCAGGGGCAGGGCCAGGGTGGGGGACCCAGGTGGGCGAAGCCCCCCGGAAGCTCTTGCATTTTAGACTATTGAGAAGGCTTCTTTTATCAGTTTTTTTAGTGCCATATCTACGATAATCGTAGTAGTCACTTACTTCTCTTCAGCAGTTTGACTTAAAAATATTCCGGGTCAAAGCTTCAAAGACAACTAAAATCTCATAAACAACAAACTTTACTAAGCTCAACAGTACTTGTAAATATTGTCCGGGTTGCCATCCTTAGTTGAAGCGCTTATTTATAGCGCTAGTATCTTCGCTGCGCCGTTAGCCGCCGTGCGACTTTTGTTGACGGTCTGATATCCCTGCGTCGCCGCCTCGCTGATACTCCCACGGACATGTTTCAAGAAAAATACCCGGCAAAAAACGCTGTTCTGCGTCAAATTATATTCTATAAGACATGTGGGACTCGGTGTTACAGTCTAAATATTTTGTAGAAGCACCGCTGTGGGAAAGAAGGTCCAAGCAATGTAATACATCACGTAGCATGAAGTTCGCTGTCAACTGGTACACGGCGCATGAATGTTTGAAACTCTAAGTCTAATCAACAGCCGTCTTTGATTGATAGCCGGCGGCCCTTTGATCATGTCGGCGAAAGGTGCGTTAGTTAGACAGTTTGCGTTTAGTTTTGATATGTAATTATAAGTTAGACAGTGGCGAGAATGATTATTTTCTCATCAATATTTCTCTTCAGAATTATTTGAACTTAATTGTACATCTAAACAATTGGCTTACCTGTGCAATGTTTATATGAGTAAAGATCAGTGTACTGAAAGCATGTGTAACGTATCGCTCCTAGTCAATAGATCAGCATTTTCTCTATAGTGACCACCTGTCTATAGTGGCCACATTTCTATCACTGGACTGGAAAGAAAAGTGCTGTATTTTCTCCAGAGCAAATGTATGTGTTTCTAGTGCTGTTGTTGTTAGACATAAACTTTGCACATTCAAATTGTAAGTAACTTTAAACTGCCAGAGTTTCAGCCCAATAAAACACTGTCAGCGCCAGGGTATGAACAGACTGACCTCCGAAAAGAAATCCTCGAACAAATTGCAAGGTTCAATCGTATCTTCCGGGTCTGGCAGGAAGTTGTTACACTAAAATAAGATTAGGCTCGATGGCTGATTGCATACAAAGTAAAACAGTTTAACAGTTTTACAGCTTGAAGAAAGCAAACGCTCCTACTACACAGTACCTGCACCTGCTTGATAATTATTAAATCGTATGCCCTACTTGAATAAAAAAGTTCACTGCAATAATAAATGTACCCACATCACAAGGAGCTTATACTTTTTTATACTTACACCTAGTTATCGTACTGAAAATTGTTAATGACATTACATGAAGTCATTCAACAATTTTCAGTCATGATGAAAATTTTCTGAATGGAAGGTGTGATTATTGTCATTTTCTGAAAAATAGAAGCAAGCTCTGTCTTGACCTGGAATCAATTCACAATACTAATCCACTTTGGGGGATAATGTACTGTTAAGATGTTCCATTTTTGCGCAGGGGTGATTTGGAACAGTCCAATGTTGCATGGGAAGGGGTATGGCTGAAATATGCTGTATTTCCTCTCAAGCAAATGTCGGCCTTTCTAGTTAACTTAATGTTGTTGAGTATATTACTGATTTCGGTTAAGCTAGCCTTCCGTAAAATGAGCCGCACCATGGAAACAAGAGTCACTCCACAAGAGTCAAACCAAGCTCAGGGTCAAATATTTTAAAACGACAGTCGCATAAACTGATACAAGATACAAACAGGGAAGGTTTGTGTCGCGAGGCTGTCGATTGCTGTATCATATAGACTACATTACTTAGATGGTCGTGAACGTCAATTTTGTGTTGATCACGCAAAGTACTCGTGTCGGTCAGTCTTAATAGACGGTATCTCCTCGGTCAATGATTCTGAGGAAAATAGAAAAACGCTTAACATTTTCTGAATCAAGGAGTCAGGTTTTTTAATTTATTTATTTATTTATCAATCTTTCAGGGTAGTCCCTACAGTTTTGATAAAACTGATTTCCAAGGGAGCCCAGATCAACATAATGAACATAAACATAACAATAATCGTATAACATAAAACGTGACTAATAAAAAATAAGAATAACTTAAATGCAAATTAACTCAACATAATAACTAAAGTCATTAATTACAAAACTCATCACCACAATAATCATATGAATAGAACATAATAGTACATACATAAATAAATGAAATCAAGCTAATTTTCAAACCAGATTCGAGGTCATTGATCAGAGGGGTCAGAGGTCAGATTTTAAGGCTTGTTTGAATGAATTCAGAGTGGTTTGTGAAGTTGTTGTTGGTTTAAGGGAATTGTAGATAGAAACCGTTCTGAAAGCAAACGTTCGTTGGCCTGTTCGAGATGTGTATTTTGGTCTGTGTAACTGTTGAGCCCGTCTGGTGTTATAACTGTGTATTTGACTGTTATAGTTAAAAATATTGATTAGATAGCTAGGTGCTAGTCCATGCAAACATTTGTACACCATAATGCACAAGTGTTGAGTTCTCCGGTCCTGTAGATATCCCCACTGCAGTGTGTGATGCAGCTCTTCGATGTTAGCTCTGGGATCCCGCCTCAGTATGATCCTGGCGGCCCTGTTCTGAAGAATCTGTAGGCGTTGTTTGAGTGTTGAGCTGCTGTTGTCCCAGATCACATCGCAGTATTCGACTATTGGTAAAACGATGGCCTTATACAGCATGTTAGCAACATTTGTACCAAGATAAGGTCGTAGGCGTCTAAGCAAACCAATGCGCTGAGATGCTTTACTATGCATCATATCTACATGGTTACTATAGGTAAGACATGAATCAAGGATTACACCCAAATATTTGTATGATGTTACTTGTTCTAGACAATCATCATCAATTTTGATTTCTAAGTCATGACAATTGTTCATTCTTTTGGAAGATCCCATCAACATCCACTTGGTCTTACTAATATTAAGTGTTAACCGATTATTGTGAAACCAAGTAGACAGTCGAGAAAGCTCAGCGTTTAATATGGATTCAATATGGTTTGGGTTGTTACTAGCACAGAAAATTGCTGTATCATCAGCATAAAGGGAAATTTTACAGTTGGTGATTGATTCTGGTAAGTAGTTAATGAAAATATTGAAGAGAAGGGGTCCCAAGATGGACCCTTGTGGTACTCCAATATTAATAGGTACACTATCGGATGTGTGACCGCTTAATGAGACTCTTTGATGTCTATTTGAGAGGTAGCTTTGAAACCAAGCCAGTTCATTACCATATAGACCTATTCATGTCAGTTTCGTCAAAAGGAGATTGTGGTCAACAGTATCAAATGCCTTTTTCAGGTCAAGAAATACTGTACCTACTAGATTACCGTTGTCAATATTATGCAGTATATAATCACTGACGTCTAACAGAGTTGTGGCAGTTGAATGGCCTGGTCTAAACCCTGACTGACTGGGAGAAAGAATATTATGTGCGTGGAGATATGCTAGGAATTGTTTATGAACTTCCCTCTCAAATATTTTCATCAGAATCGGTAGTACAGAGATTGGTCTAAAGTTGTTAGGGTCAGCCTGATCACCACCTTTGTGAATGGGGGTCACCCTGGCTGTCTTCCATTCAGTTGGTATAATTCCAGTACTGAGAGAGAGGTTGTAGACATAGGTCAACGGTATAGTTATAATAGGGGCTGCAGCTTTGAGAAGTCTAGGATGAATATTGTCCAAGCCAGGAGCCTTACCAGTTGGCAAGGCTTTTAGGTGGCACAATACATCCTGGTCGCTTAGTGGGGTGAACTTAAAAGTGCTTTCCAGGTCTTTATAGAGATCTGGACATGAGGGTGTATGCGTATATGTGCCAAAGCACTGTGCTAGCTTACACCCAGCTGTAGCAAAAAACTCATTGAAACCCTTTACTATGTTGTTCAGGCCAACAAGTTGTTGTCCACCCCAGGTTAGAGTCTTAGTGACTACACTGCTCTTGCGAGGCAAGATCTCCCCAATAGTTCCCCAGAGTTTCTTGGAGTCCGATATATTTACTTCCAGCTTATTCTGACAGTATTTGGCTGTTGCTTGTTTAACCATTTTATTTACCATATTTCGTTTAGCCCTGTAGCACTCCCAATCTACATCAGATCCAGTTTTGCGTGCCTTGGCTTTCAAATCATTCCTGACTAGCATCTGTTTCCTGATATTAGGCGAGAGCCATTCAGGTTGTTTATCCCTTGTTCTTTTAGTTATAAAGGGAGCATGTAGGTCAGAAACTGTCGTAAATGATGATTTAAAGAACGTCCAAGCTTCTTCCACACTATCAGCATGGTACACTGGACTCCAATCGATCTCACTGAGGTCGGTCAGATAGTTTTAAGACATTGTAAAGAATAGACAAGGATTCCTTGAGTACAGTACACTCAATACTTGTGTCAGTAATGCGCAATATGCATAATGCAAGGTAACTCGCACGTATATGAATATGTAGATGAACACGTGTGATTCAATACAAAGGACAACAAAGTGGTACACATCGAGAAAGGCAAGTCTAGTGATATATGAACATTTATTCACTTGAAGTGGGCGCGGTGTGTCACCGGAGCACGGGCCACATGGACGGCTCATCCCGTGATATAATACTGGCAAAGGCAGGACTGGGGGTGGATGAAAAGGGTTTGATTAGTACGTTTAGAAAGGTTTAATTACATATGAAACTTGGATTATACCGGTTTTGCAACATTGCTGTCAAAAAGCTTGTGACAAAATCATGAAACGTCCAGTAACAGACAAGAAGAAATCTCCCGTTCGATTTGATCAATGAATTCGAATCATCCACTAGCGTTTTATTCCTACCTGAAAAGCACAATATCCGTACATGTACCCCGTGCTAGTACAGTAACTGTTACAGTTATTATTACCGGAGGCACCGTCGCAGAGGCCATAGCTGCAATAACGACAAAGCACAAAAAAGATCCTTCAGTTATTGATTAGCACAGAACATTATATTTATATCAGATTCTGTAGAACGTGTATCAGGGGTTTGGGAAAATAGCAAAATCAGTAACATTGAGATTTGGGGGTGTTCAGTTTTTACTACCTCGCTAAATGGCCTCGTGGTATGGATATAGCTAAAATCTTATTGCGTTTTATATTAACTACATGCCAACAATTCAACCTATGTGACATTCACAACAGGATGGACGGCAGTTGTCTTTTAGAATCTGATGACAGCCTTCTGGAGTTCATGATAGCTATGTTTCTGGATGTAATTTAACTAAATTTCTACTCACATACGTGGCGCCTTCTCAACCTTGGGCTTGTTCTTCGGAAAGGCCTGGTAGTAGAAATAAAATAGAAACATAACTGAGACGTTTTTGTGAAAGAGTTAACTTTCCGTTGACCATAGCATGGAAATACAAAGTTGATACCAACGTTGAAAAAGACGAGAAAATTTGTCAGATGTCAAGGCCTACAATGCATAGATCTCTGGAAAGTAACTTGAGAGAGACCAAGGAGACATAACTTTCGTTAAAAAGGAACTTGCCTGGGTGGTGGCCAGAACGGTCAGCACAATCGCAACGACGAGCAGCTTCATGGTTAGAACCACACTGAGATGTACGTACCGTGAATGTCAATTCGTCTGTGGTGGTTAGGGAAGACAGACGTGTGACTTTATACCATTTGCATGGGAAAAGTTAAATATGGTCCGGAATTAACATCATATGATAACATATCGCATATTTACTGAGGCTACTTGCATGGGAAAAGTTAAATATGGTCCGGAATTAACATCATATGATAACATATCGCATATTTACTGAGGCTACTTGCATGGGAAAAGTTAAATATGGTCCGGAATTAACATCATATGATAACATATCGTATATCACTGAGGCTACTTTTAAAAGACTTATTTACAAAGCAGCACTAGCTTTGAAGTTACCTACCCACCGTCATTAGACCCCTGTCACATTGCGCGAAAATCGATCGGACGACGAATCTGCGGCAATGGCCCAAGCCTCGCTTTTAATAATAACTTTATTGCATAACAATTGTACAAGGTACAAGGATAAGGTAAAGTCTTTCAGTGGGTGTATTTTGGGACTGGTCTAATTTGCAATTTTACATGGGGTGTGCTGGAACAGTCCATTCTTGCATGGAGGCGGGATTTTTTTTTAATTCATATTTTGGACTTTGGTGACTACTATTATGTCAAAGTCTCTCAGTGGGGTTATTTTTGGACTGGTCTAATTTGCAATTTTACATGGGGTGTACTGGAAGAGTCCATTCTTCATGGAGGGGACATTCTTTAAAAATCCATTTTTGGACTTTTGTGACTATTTCAAAGTCTTTCAGTGGGGTTATTTTGGACTGGTCTAATTTGCAATTTTACATGGGGTGTGCTGAATAGTCCATTCTTGCACGGATTGGGGGCATTTTTTTAAAATCCATTTTTGAACTTTGGTGATTATGTGAAAGTGTTTTTAGACTGGTCTATTATACCTTTTCATGTACGGGGGACCTTTTTGCTAACTTCAATTTTGGATTCGGTTTCTCATTTAAAAGGCCATGTTTTCAGTGGGAGTATCTGTGGACAGGTCTATTGCGCAAATTCACATGGGGTGTACTGGAGTCCATTCTTGCACAGGGGGATTTTGTAAGATTCATTTTTGGGTTGAACCGTCATTAGTAAAAATGATTTTCCAAATGGGTTATTTTGTTGTTGCATGCAGAGGGAGATGGCTGAAATATGCTGTATTTGCTCAAAAGCAAATGTCGGCCTTTCTAGTTTTGATAGTACAACACTTTTTTGATAAAACAACACTTTTCTAACATGTCTTAAAACACTGCTTAACTTAGGTGTGACATGTCATTCGGTGTAATATAACCAGCTGCTGCCGCGCCGTGTGCCTGCGAAGCTGGTGTGTTACGCCGAACGGCGGTTATACCGGCTATAGAGATCTTCAACTGGCTGCCGTTCCGTCGGTCCGATATCCAAAACTCCGACCAGGTAACGTTAAATGTCTTTTAATTGTATCATACTAGAACCTTTTTTTCAGTGACCTATAGCCTGAAGTATGTTGACATGTTGACAGATCCATATTTGATGTTTTCGGACGACACACAGAATGCGACGCCTCGCATCTAGGGTCCGGTCAGACGTCACTTTATCATTAGATAATTCTACAAAGACGGCGTAAACGTAATTTCGAACACTAGTCACGCACGCACGTCCGGCAGCGTCAGGTCACGTGACCCTTACGTCACCGTACGTCGACGCAGCGCGGCATGGCGCTCACTGGCGGCAAAACACAGGTAAAACACCATTTTTAACGTCGCAATTTTCTCCGTATTTCTCAGTATTTGTGTCATTTGTAAACCAACACTAAACCACATAGCCACACAAGATATATGAGAGTAAAATGTCGTCTGTTTTATGTACTGTTAATGTACCATACGGCCGTATCCGGGCGATATGATCATATTAGTATAGATCGCTCTTTGTTGTTATATAATACGTCGACGTGCGCTTGTCGCAGTATGTCTTTTCACCACCGTGCAATTATCAACAGCCATTGCGGTTAGATGTGGTGAAATACAACACCATGAATTTACCACACAATTTCTCATGCTTTTGGGTTGTATTTCTAGTAGGTGTCAGAATATGTCTTGATGATTTGTTGAAATATATCAGATTTTTTTATGTACCGTTGTACCGTAAAAGTAGATATTATGACACTGTATAATTAATACAATTTATTCTAGTCTGGTATATTTTCTTTAAAGTCCATAAGCCAGTATTTTTCCTTTCCCTCTCCCATATAATCATAAATACAGTGTCAAAAAATTAATGTCTTGTCGTGGAATTAGATAAATATGTAACTAGGTCATCCTAATAATTCTGTAAACATGTTATTTATAGTGTCATATATTTAAAGTTGATCACGTGATTTACCACGCAATGTAGATGCAATATGAAATAATTGAATTGACAAATTCTCAAAAAATACAAAACCCAGAGATAATAGAAAAAACAACAACATGAAAACACAAGGTATAACTCTCTGCTTGTGTCTTTGTATGATGGTGACAATAAAATTGTTATATGTACAAAGACAATGTCATATGCATTAATAATGCTGGTCATAAACGCCATATGGCAGATGTTGATTGTGCTAACATGTTGCGTATCATATCTAATTTATTACCTTTCCGTGGCTGCTAATTAAATGTTATAGTGCGCGTCTGTATCCGCCGCTAGAGGCAAAGATATGCCTTTCTATGTATCTAACAACTATGGCAGTTTGAAGTCACATACTAGTATACATTTTTATTAAAGTTTTAAACTTCGGACAAGTCCATTTTAAGCAAGGGAAGTGGAGACTTCTTACTTTAAAGTCAGAGATGTAGGTCGCAAAATTTCCACGTTTTTTTCGTCTTTGAATACCGCCTGAATTTATGGAATGGAATCGACCACATAAGTTGTCATTATCTTTCACAAAACAATCCCTAATGCCCCCAAGGTCACTTCGATCTCTTCCAATATTGATCGCTTTTCGTTTCGTCTTTATGGTTTTCAATATTTCATCGCGCATAGTGTTACTTGCCTAATTGTTTCCTCTTGAAAATGCGTATTGTATAATCGCAATTATTAATATGGACCGGTGTTCAATTTGCAAAATCCCCTATATCACAGAGATAGAGAACCTTTGCCAAGAAGGTTATGTTTTTGTTGTGTCTGTCTGTATATATATGTGTGTGTGTCGTGTTTGTATTATGTATGTGTGTGTCGTATGTGTATTTATGTGTGTATGTATGTGTGTGTGTGTTCATGTATATGTGTGTGTGTGTGTGCGCGCGCGCGTGTGTGTGTGTGACAATATAACTCGATACGCCTTTTAGCTTGGGTGATATCTTATGTTCGGGACATAGTCGTAAATCTTGGGGCAGAGAGTAAGCGGTGTAGGTGTACAAATAAACAACAGCAGAACTGCCTTTTCGAAGCGTGCGATGAATGAGACCTTGTTATCACACGATATCGTGACCCTCATAAAGTAAAATATGTTGTCGTCCCTTGCGTTTATCGAGTGCAAATAAAACGTTACTTTCAATGAGAAACAACAAAACCATTTAGTACAAGTTTCACTACTGTAGAAGATAAGCGAGGCCAAATAAACATTCTATGACCTGTCTAGAATCAAGTGTACTTCCTCTCTACGTTTCGCAACAACACTCGCTTTGTAAATCTTTTCTGCATTCATTTCAAATACCATTAAGCTTCCCCTTTATTCTTCACAACCTGCAGGCATTGTCATTGTCTGGACGCGAATCAACAGGTGAACTGTTGCGTGGAGCAAAACATGGTCTCAACAATGAGTTCAGCTGTGCCAAGTCCAAGGCTTCTGTTAAATCTGGCGGTCTGAAGTGAAGCAATACTATTGAAACATTTTCCGCGATGGCTACTGCTGGGAGCACCGAGTCCACCCTCCCCTCCCCACTCCCCGCCGATCGGACCTTTTCCTCATCGCGGCACAGCGGCGAGGTTCTTCGGTACCTCAACACACTCCGCACCGACGCCCTCCTCTGCGACATCACGCTCATCGTGGACGGGAAAGAAATCCCCGCGCACAAGAACATCCTCGCTTCCTGTAGCGACTATTTTCGTGCCATGTTCACCCGTGGAATGAGAGAGTGTAACCAAGACACTGTGGAGATCAAAGGAGTGCCATACAGCGGACTGGAGAATGTTGTACAGTACATGTACACGTCTCAGATCACGCTCAACTCAGAAACGGTACAGGACGTGCTGACCACTGCCAACCACCTGCAAATATCTGCGGTAGGGTGAAGTATTCTTTATCATACTAGGCATGATCTATTGTACTCAAATACTTGTTTGCTAATACCATGCTGACAGTGACATGTCATTATAAGATAGTACTTTATGCATGAGATACACGTCTGTTTCTAACGTTTTTATGACAAAGTGTGAGCTAGGTCCACATTTAAGCCATGATAACGATGTCAACATCAATATGCCACCGTTTAAATGATATGTTATGTGCGCTCGATATTCTCGACATTGGACTTCCCCCTTCAATGCAAATAATTTGAAAGAGGAAGTAATCATTTAGACGTTGGGTCGGTGGACGGTTTAGACGGAACAAGTAGGATCGAGGCTTTCCCGTTTTTGCCAAAATTTGTTGAGGTCATAAGTTTATGAAACTAGTTGGCGGAAAGTCAGTGGATGGATACAACAGAAAACCGGGGTCAAGGATGAAGTTTCTTTCCATATAGCTGTTTTTTGTGTGTCAGAGTTTGAGCTGCTTGACCACCTGTTTTAAATAAGACCCTTGTGACTTTCTTGTGGAGAAGAATTTGTAAGATTGAAGTAAGGGTTAGTACTTTTATGAAGCCTCGTTTCAGTGCATTTCAACATGCTTTCCTATGGGCAGTTCTAACTGAGGTATCGGCCCTTTAGAAGTGAGTTATTTGGTGAAATTTACCCCTACAGGTTGTGCAGTTCTGTCACGAGTACCTGATCTCCATCGTGGACGTGGACAACTGTGTTGACATCGGGAAAATCGCGCAGACCTTTAGCCTACTGGACCTGCGCAGTGTGGTGGATAGGTTCGTTTGTATTGGCTTTATTCCACATAAGTACATAACGTTACAGACATAAATATTAACCCAAAGTACTTTTTTGCAGAGAAATATTGTCGTTCCGAGCGCTCGCACTATGAACTATAAGGTACTTAACATCAAACCACATGCATGTGACTAATGAACAATGTGTGCAGTACTGACACGATATACCCCTACTCATCCACTGGCGTCTTTTAGATCATGATTTTCGTTCCCGAAAGCTGTTTAGAAATGTGACGTAGGCCTCGCCGACAATGCCATGCACTATCTCACATCTTACTCTTTTCCCTCACTTGGAACCGGCTACCGGGCTATATTTCGGATTTTTAAAAACTCGGAATTAAAATCAAGCCGGGGCACGGCGACAGATAGACGCCGTGACCTACGCATAATCAGCGAGATGTATCCGGACAAATATGTGGCTTCAGAGTCCGGCCGGGGCTACACCCCGGACGGGCACCAGCGCAGTTGTGACCGAAGCATTACCGACAGTGCCATACACTATCTCACGCGCATATATCATATGATGACATTTTTGTTGTATACAGGTTCATGCTGCGGCGGTTCTCCGTGCTGGCGGACCAAGACGACTTCCAGCGGCTCAGCATCGACGAGCTGTCCGCCCTGCTGGAGAGCGACGACCTCTGCACGTGCTCCGAGATAGAGGTGGGTATTAGACGTTGACCAAACGCACAGTAATAGCAACAAAACGGCATAGTCTCTTTCTTTAGCCCGGCCCGTTCTGAGTTGGTCTTGGGGCCATGAAAAGCAAAATCAAAGTCATCAGGCGGCGGCCATGCCTGTTATGCACGTTGTTTGAAGATGTTCGGAATAGAACAGGAGATTCTCTTCGAAATAGAAATTGAAATAGAACAGGAGATTCTATTCGAAATAGAACAGGAGATTCTATCTGAAATAGAACAATTGATTCCATTCGAAATAAAACAAGGGATTCTATTCGTTCCATTGGTCTATCCTATCCTGAAGAAGACCAGAGTGTTGCAGCGTTATCATTTTTGTTCTGCAGGTTTTTGAAGCCGTTGTGAAGTGGCTGGAGTACAACGCATCCCGTCAGAAGCACATGAGCGAGCTGATGTCACGTGTCAGGTTCCCGCTCATGTCGCCTGCAGAGCTGGTGGACCGGGTACAGACCGTGGGCTTCATGCAGACTGACGTCAGCTGCATGCGCATTCTGCAGGAGACCTTCACGTACCACGTCCTGCCGCACAGGTGAGGGATGGAGAGAGGGAGGGAGAAATAGATAGATAGAGGGAGAGAGAGAGGGAGGGAGGGAAAGGCAGACAGATAGACAGACAGACATAGTACGAGAGTGAGACAAAAAGACAGAGAGCATGCAAGAAATAAGAAGAAAAGAAGGGAGTGGAAGTAACAAGACAAAGAGAAACAAAGTTGAGAGGGGGAGGGATCCGAAAAGAAAAAGGAGAAGAGAGAGGAGGACAAAAAAGAAAGGAGTAAACCAAGAGAGCATTTTTGTCGACAAAATATACCAATGCCAGAGAGCCTTAAAGTTTGCTTTCCTACCATCAATTGTTGCGTATCATAGTTGTCGACAATTTTGTCTAGTCGTATGTTCCTCTTTTCTTTCTTCACACGGAGGAAAAGATTAAAACTCCGTATTTCCCCCAAATTTCAGACAGCCCGTGATGCAGTCGCTCCGTACCCAGGTCCGCTCCACGTCCAGTCACCTGGTGATAGTGGGCGGCGAGCCGTCCTCCCGGGCCAGCGAGACTCTCATCCGCAGCGTCAAGTTCCTGGACACGGGAGGGTCGTCCTGGCGGGAGGTCACGGCCATGGAGAGGCCACGCAGCCACAAGGGCGTGGCCGTGCTAGGCAACTTCCTCTACGTGGCAGGTGAGGTCCCTGAATAACTTGCGAAGTTTGTTGCTGAGGGGGATACATAACGTTACCTAGTCACATTTTGGGACTGCATTCTTTTCACTATAGCGCCACCTTGCAGTAGGGGGTTGAACCTACCATTAGTGTCTCGAGGTCATGGCCGTACTAGGCAACTTCATATACGTAGCAGATGAGATCTCTGAATATTTTGATGAGCTAGGTAAATCATTGGATTATTAAGTTCTTTGTAATTGGTAGAGTGATGAAATGAGAACAAATGCATCTTACTGAGTAGGGACGACTGCGGTTCGAAAGATGTCGGATATGCTTCGGTCACATTCCCGAAACTGGCCAGGCCAGGAAGCTTTCAGAAACGAGAAGTATGATATGAAAGACAACAAAAACAGACAAAACGAAAATAATTAGTCTTGTGTTTGATTTGTGAATATTCCTTGATAAACACTTTCCGTTTTCACAGTGCCCTGGTTTAGAAATGTGAGTGTAGAATTAGCTGAGTAATGAATTATCATTACTTTATCTTTCCAGGTGGCTCGTGTACGAGTCATCTCGGCCGCCTGACGGCCACGAACGAAGTGCACCGGTACGACCCCCAACAGGACTCGTGGTTCCAGACGGCGTCCATGTTGGAGAGCAGGACCGACTTCCACCTCGCCGCCATCGGCACCCAGCTGTTTGCCGTGGCGGGAAGGAACGACGCCGACAAACTGGCGACGGTCGAACGATACAAGTACGTACGACAGTATGATTGTGAGCAGCTGGGGTCGGTGGAAGGACTTACTGAAAGAAAACAGCTGTGGATTACAAGATAGAAAAATCGAAGCTATGCTTAATGAGATAAAACAAGGTTATTGATCTTTTACGGTATATTTTCCAAAAATGTCAGTAGCGAAAAATAGCGGCTGTTATCTGTAACGTCTGACCATTTCCAAAATCATAACCAGTTGCTTGAGTAACTGCTTTTTTACCTGGATGCCTAACCTTCATCGACGTACCTCCCCAAAAGTTTCAATTCGTCGCGACATATTACGATTTTAAAGTTACGACTCTTAAAAGAGTTCTCTTTAACTAAAGCTTACACATCAAGTGTCCGTACACAAAAGCTTGATATTTACCGTAACAGATGATGTACTGTGGATCTTGATCATAACATGTACTCCAAGTTGTTGTTTTTGGAATTCGTCTCACGTTTGTCTGAAATAGCTATAAAGTTCGAGTAATACCTAAGTGTTGTTCCTTTCTGTAGTCCCCATAAAGACGAGTGGACGTACGTGGCGTCGCTAGACGAGCCCGTGGTGAGTCACGCCGTCTGTGTGGACAAAGGCTACCTGTACGTGTCCGGGGGGTACAACGGGAGTTTCCAGAGCACATTTCAGAGGTAAATTTATGTACAATTCTGTATATATGTATGTTCATGGAGTGATTCACTTAAAATCACCCGGATAGAGGCCTGGCATACCTCCATACCATATCAGTCAAACGGTAATTTGTACCATTCACCTGGACGGGAGACCTGGCACATCCCCGAGTGTAGCGCGCGCAAAGGGACATCATATTCAGTACCAAGGCCATAACCCGCGGACGCAGCGCTATTCTACACTGGACACATCTGGCTTCTGCCGATGTTCTCACAATTAGTGATTGGCTTTATTCTGACGTTTTTCTTTTTTTGGCCAGGACCCGGACTTCGGTTTGAAAACGTGACTGTGGCATGGAATGTACATGTTTGATCGCATGTTTTTGTACTGCTTTTGAGCTGGTGTTTTCTAGCATTTATTTCAGAATCCTAGCCGTACACATATGTTCATTGATTTCCTTCTTAATCCTTTGAAGATATAACCTTGAGGTTGACCGGTGGGAGAACATGACCGCCATGACCACGGCCAGGGGATGGCACTGCATGACGTCATCACACGACCGGATATACGTCTTTGGCGGGACGTGTGAAAACGGAAGTGGCATCCGGGGCGTTCTTCAGGACGAGTGTTACGACCCCAGTACACAACAGTGGGCAAAGTAAGCATGGCATTAATATATAAAAACAAACGAATTAATAGAGATGGTTGTAAAGTAAGCAAGCAGGGTAATTTGTATAGCAATAAATGAATCTACAATGTATAGAGTTTATTGTAGATTTGATAAAACCTCATTGATTTGACTATTCATTTACTGTTTTGATAAAATATTGTAGATTTTGACGTTTCGTTTGTTATGTAGACAAAATCTTAAATCTTCAAAATGCATCAGTAAAGGGAATAGATAGTATCAACACAGCACAATACAAACAACGAAAGGAATAAGCAAATACTTGTAAGCTCACCAAACTAAAGATATAAGTGGTTGTGGGGAAGAAAGTCTACTTATCCATTGGGTTACATTTCTATGCGGCAATTATGCCTTTGGTTCTTTTCGTGATGTGTCTTTTCTGTTTTCTCCAATATAAGTCAGTTGAATCAACCAAGAAATTGTGTAAAAACAACAATATAGTATAACGGGAACATCCATTTTTCTGTCCACAGAACGTCTCCGATGCTGTGTACTAAAAGCGAGGCAGGGATAGCGGTGTACGAGGGTAAAACAACAACATAGTATAACGAAAAGATATTTTTTCTGTCCACAGAACGTCTCCGATGCTGTGTACTAAAAGCGAGGCGGGAATAGCGGTGTACGAGGGGAAGATCTTCATCATCGGTGGTTACAGCTGGGACAGGAACGAGTTCTCCAAGTCTGTGGAGTGTTATCTACCGGAGGACGACAGGTACATATTCATATTCACCTTGGTGTATCATTACAGTAAGTAGTAAGTACCTGGATGTCTGACCTTCATCAACGAACGAAATACAAAACAGTTCTTCATCATAGGCGGGTACAGCTGGGACGAGTTCTCCAAATCTGTGGAGTGTTATCTACCGGAGGAGGACAGGTGAATAAATTAAACCATTTTGATCCTGTTATAAAGTCTCTGATAAACAACACACCTGCAGTTACAAAGCAAGTTGTTAGGGGTCCCAAACGTACGTCTGTGGAGTGTTAACTACCGGAGGAAGACATGTGAATCCGTTATACCATTCTGATCCTTCGATGAAGGTTAGACATCCAGGTAATACATGTAATATACGCCAAATAGTAGTGACTCAAGCAACTGGATATGATTTTGGAAACGGTCAGACGTTTCAGACACAATCCGGTGTCTTTCATCAGTGACACTGTCAGTCACAGTCTGATCCTGTTATAAAGTCGCTGGCAAAAAACACACTTGCAGTTACAAATACAGTTGGTAGGGCTGTGGAGTGTTACCTAATAGAGGATGACAGGCGAATCCATCCACCTGATCTTCTTGAGTTATCCTGTTTCAAAGATTCTGGCAAACATACACCTGCAGATACAAAGAAAGTCGATAGGGGTTCCAAACGTACATTTCAGATACGAAAGCTGCCTATGACCTATCAACGAACAAACGAAATACAAATTTAAAACAGATCTGCTGCAGTGCCAGGTAGAGCCGCCGGGGCCCCAGGCCACTTTCAGTTTATTTATACATGTAACTAACAATTGATCTATTTGAACTGCAACATTTAAAAATACTTCAGTTTTAAACCAACTTCCGTTGACTTGATATCCCTAAACATCCTGTCAATAATGTAGACCATAACATCGCGGGGGGGTCGCGTGCGCTGAGGGACAGTGACAAAGGGACATCGTTTTCAGCACCAAGGGCATCGCCCGCGGACGTACGACTATTCTACACTGGGCACGGCTGACTTCTGCTAGTCTCTACCAAACTCTCTCCAGTGTTTGGGGAGAGCCACACAACGATAGGGTTAAGGGTGAAAATTGAAACAGCGTTATACGAGATGTGTACTGACGCGGAGATGACGTTTTGTGTTGCAGGTGGGAGAAAGTTGCTGACCTGCCGGAGCCCTGCACGGGGGTGGGCTGCAGTGTCCTCCGTCTGCCGCAGTGTGTCACTTCTAACTGTGACCACGCCCACCCAGAGAGAGCAGTAGCCAATAGCGTAACGTGAAAAAAAATGGCTCACTCCTGAATAACTCTACCAATCAGATCTGTCGTAATATTCTTCAAAGGATCTGGACTTTAGAAGGGATAAGCGGTCTGCAATGTACTTACTAAGATACAAGAAACAACCGTTTGACAACCGTTGTTGATTCAGATCGGACTAAAACTTCGATGTAGAGGACCTGTACATGGCACTATACGGAGGTATCGGCAGGAACACCGTAGTTTGTTTTGGAGACGGACGTAGGATGGTGACGCCATTGATGATAAGAGACGTCTAGTGAGTGCAGCGATGGATGACTGTCAAAAGCACCGCTGGCGTCTTATACAAGATGCTCATGTCAGAAACCATTAATTTGTTGTTGAGTGATAGGAAAAGCACGAACTTGAGAGAAAAAAAAGCTACACAGTACTCAGTACTTAATGCCAATTATCACAATGGAAGCCAAGGATACATGCAGTGAATGACAAGAATGCATCTGCCCTTGAAGAACCGCCAAGAAGCGCTGAATACGCTGGAAATATATATAATATTTTGGGCTAGGGGATATTTGTAGAAAGTCAGGATAGACTGAAGGAAACTTCAAAGGAGAGCCAGGGACAGAAAACTGGGATATTTGTCCCTCTAAAAATGGAAAATCCCAAGCTGCAAGACGAACTCTACCTCATGAGCGCAGTGTGTTGCACGTATGTAAAGAAAGAATTACCAAGCAGAAAGTAAAGAAAATAAGGTAGCCGTCAAAAAGCAATCAAGTTCTGTAATATCAAATCTACAAAGAGTTGATCATTGTTGCCATATGAATGTATTATGCCTTTGTACTCAAATGTCTTACAAAGAAAGCATCTGTAAACGACATGTATGTCTCTAGAGTAAAGCTAGCATTGTGTTCGTCAGAGGCACATTGGGTACATGTATCGCTCGGGATATATTGGACTGGTTCATTTTCAAAGGAGGCCGGCGTCTGCGATAGACAGTCAGATCAATGAAAAATTGTTCGGATATTCACACGTTTTTATGACAAAAGATCAGTTCTACACACACCTTTGTAGTACTTAATGCATGGCTGTGTGGCAAAAGAAACAAAGGTGCCGCCTCATACACCATATGGTATGGAAAGGCCTTTAGCTAGTTTAACAAATTGGTGTTAGACCATGTTTCTATCGTATGTTGCATGACAACCATGTTGCAATAAAGACTATCAAAAGTGCACTCAGTCAACTTAGGAAAACGTTTAATTTTGTACAGATTCAATGGAAATTTTTGTGGTATAGCATTATGTTCTAAGCAACAAGAAAGGTGTAAAACTAAGTATTATACAAACTAGTTTCTTTTCCTGTATGTTATGTATATATTAGCAAAGGGAATACCGTACTTAGTACGTCATAACGTAACGTTACCAACTTTGTACCATGCCATCAATAAAAATGTGTTAAAAAATTCCCGATTTGTTTCTTAACAGATCCTCTCTCGTTGAACAGAATATCCCCCCTAAGGCAGTAACGACATGCCTGAACTACTAACGCAACTATAGCACCATTCAAGATATCGCTCGAAAACGAAAGTCCTTCCACGTTTTACTTAAGCTATGCTAGCATGATCTAGTCTACATTTTCGAATACATTTTGCACTTAATGATAATGACGGCATCCAAATATAGACTTGTCTTTATTGCACGAGGCTATACTTAAGAGACGTGCATGCTTGTCGTGAACACCTCCCCCCTCGGTAACTAGTGGTGGGTCCCCTGAAGAGTCCAAGATGGCTGCCGATCAGCTGTCCCAAACAAGTAACGGGACAAAACCGGGACTTTCACACCCTGAAGACTTCTCTACATCTGAATTTGAAGGTTTGTGGGCCAAAGGTCCTTTAAGTATACGTTTAAGAATGCGTTAAGAAGCGAAGTCTATGTTGATTTTGAAGCGAAATCCACATGTCACAGTAAAAACATGACACGGTCCCAGATAGTTTAAGGGCCCTTTATTATTAAAGGATCAAACAAATGCCAAATTTATAATGAATTTGATTTATAGACAAATACGCTTCTACAAGCTCCAAAGGCTCTCTCTTTATGAATGGTGAGTTTAAGGAAGGGGCGTCATTTTGACAGCAAACTTTTGTACATGTGTAAGGGCCTCCCGAAAACGAAAACAGGGTGCGGCACCCGGTTTTCAGACCTTTGACCCTAGTTGTTTGAGTTCGTATTCTTTGATGACAAACAGAATATGTGCCATTAAATGTTCACATCATGTATATAGTGTCATGTAAATAGCGAATATTTGTTTTCACCATCTACAATGTCGGCGGGACAATGTTTTAGGCACTTGTTATATGATGACGTGTTGGGGAAGTTTCGTTGTGGTAAAGCCTTAAAGGGGACAACGGGAAAGTTTCATCAGGGGAGAATCGTTTCTACCGAGGACGGGGTCGTATACCCGGTTAAAGATACTGTAAATGCATTTAAGTTCGCGGGGATTTAATTTCGCGGTAGCGGGAAAATGGACTTTTTGCGGTGGTTTTAATTTCGCAGTAGCACCATGCATTGTAGTCTCTTTATACTGTTAGGCCACACCGATTTAATTTCTTGGTTCACGGATTCGCTCGCTCCTATTTTTTGGAAAAAAAAAATGAAAAATAAAAATTACCACTCAGCAAATTTTCGCCATTAATGAAACCATTCACCAACTTTCTGGTGTAGCAAATTGGCCTTTATATTATAATTAATAAGCTCCTTAAAGTGTGGGTACAGGTGCTGTTACTGTACAATAATAGTGTTTTTGTACTTTTTTCAAGCTGAAAACTTTTTTTCTTTATGTTTTGGATTAGCCATTCACTTTACCCCAACCATTTTACAATTTTTATTTTTATTTTTATTTCGCCCTCTCGCTCCATATTTTTTATGAAAAAATTCGTGAACCAAGAAATTAAATTGGTGTGGCCTTATGGAAAAATGTTTGCGGTGGTTTTAAATTCGCGGTGAAGCGGCCGCCGCGAAAACCGCGAATATTAATCCACCGCGACCATTTCTGCATTTACAGTAATATGGATTCTAAAGAACCTGTCCTACTATACCTTTTGCAATGTGAATGTCTTTTCTTGGTGCAAATCTAATGAATTGATGCTAGGTCCTAGGGATAAAGCATTTTATGATCTTTTATGAGTTGGGGGGTAATTTACATTGTATATAATGCACCTCTAGCAACCCCATCAGAAACTGCATAAAAATTTATTCCTATGTCTCAAAATGCAAAATCTGTGTTTATGTATATTTACATACAACTACTTTGTTAACTGTATTTAACATTTATTGATTATGTACAACTTTTTATCAACTTGCATTTTTAATAGACAAGCTTGTGTTTATGTTTATTTAGAACATCTGAAGACAGGGACTCAGCAGCTAGAAATTGGTAACCTTTACCAGGCAGAGAAGAGTTTCGCTGCTGCTCTCAGACTGGCCACGGGGGAGAGTACAGACAGGGAGATTGTCTGTCTACTGAAACTGGGAGAGGTTAGTCAACTAGGCAGTATGCATATAAAGATACACTGTTCAAAATGTATACATCAGTAGAATTTTACTGATTTGCCTTAAACAACTTATCTACAAAATTCTACAGTAATCTCCAAGCAGATGTAAGGATAGGGCTCAGTTTTATGCATACTTCAGGAGCAGGTAAAACATTAGAAACATTAATCTTGCAAAAAAACAAAACAAATGTGAAGTACATGTATTTATAAGACTATCTAGTATCCTATCCGAAGATCTGCTTTATTACTTTTGCCAAGAAGGTTATGTTTGTAATTGTATATAAGAATTAGACCTGGAAAACTGAGAGAGACAAAATGATTTGAAATCCTTTGAAGCTCATCTTAGACTTCACATATAACAGTATCATCTCTGTATTGATAACATTAGTGACCGTTTTTCTTCTCTATACATGTAGGTGTACAAAAAGCAGGGAGAGCTGTCGCATCCAAAAGACCATAATGCTCTTATAAAGGCATCCGCTCTTCTAAATGCCGCCCTCACCAGAATTGACGATGTTTCGGACCACCATGCAACCAAGCATGATCCAGACATACCATCATCATTTCAAAATGATAGAAATGAGAATAGTAGTGCAAGAGTGCCCCCTGGTGTACGAGATATGGAACTGCAGCTGCAAGGTGCATCCCCTGACATAGTCCAAGTACAGGATAGCAAAGATCATGTTAAAGCGTTGCTGCAGGAGATAGAAATCCTTTTTGTGACCGACGTAACAGGTGTAGAAATTTCTAGTGAAGCCTTTCAGTTGGATAACGTAGAAGAACACAAGAAGAAACTTTTGCAAATAAGATCTGAATGTGAAACAAAACTCAACACCATTGCAAAGAAATCCCATAACTTTGCAAGCGACCAAAGTGACGAGGAAAGAAAGCAACAAGAACTCGCCCAAGGAACTGCAGTGAGAGACCTTTACCGCAAGATAGCAGAGGACATGAAAACGTATGTGAGAGACCTCCTGAAGGAGTGTGTGAGTGTTGTCGGGGCCCCTCCCGGCGATGTGAGGTACGCCGTGGTAGGGCTGGGGTCGCTGGCGAGAGAGGAGATGACGCCGTACTCGGACCTGGAGTTCGCCATCTTGGTACAGGAAGGGAGCAATACTGATGATGTCAGGAGGTACCTCACAGTGCTGACACGGTATCTGCACCTTAAGGTAAGTGTGTAGCTCAGGCCTTTCAGACCATGTAGCTATTTAGTGCAACGATATAGCAGAAAAATTATGCAGATTTGTCTAAAATTTGGCACACATGTGGTTACATGTATTCTCAAGAACTGTACAGTAGATCTGCTCAGAATTGATACAATGTCCTTTTTGGCCATTTTCAGACATCAAATATGTAACTCTTATTTGAGCCTATGTAAAGTTTGACGATTATATTGTATTAAAATTGTTTTAAATTTTGGTGGAATGAAATTGTTTGCAGACTGCCAATAATTATGCTTAATACGTTTTGACAATTTCAGACTAAATATTTGAAAGTTATATCATAAACTGCCACTCAAAGAAATAAAAATGTATCATCCATGTCTTTCTAAGGTTCTAAACTTGGGTGAAACCATTCTACCGGCTGTGGGGGTGAAATCCTTAAACGACTTCACAAGTCCCAACCCTCTGGATGACTGGTACCATGACAGCCTGACTCCGCGAGGGTTTGCGTTTGACGGAGCCATGCCATGGGCGAGCAAAACTCCCCTGGGTAGGGAACAAGGTATGCTAATATCTTACTTTGTAACAGCTGCTTTGACATAAGGCCTCAATGAAAATCAGCCTGATTTGAGCTTCTCATGAATAAATAAACATTCAAACAAACAAACAAACATTTGGTTAACACATGAATTTTATACCGACCATATTCTCCATAAGCTGTTAGAACTGCCAATCAAAGTAAAATAGTACTTTCATTGGTCAGTTGTGATTTGACACAGTTCAGCACCAAGGACAGGGCTATCATGTTCTGCACCATAAATATGTACATTTGCCAGAAAAAACAAACACATTTTTTAAAAAGAAAACCTTTAAATCCCTGAAAAAAAATCCCTGAGTTATTATTCAGTGTAAGGAAAAGAGGGACACTATTTACATGTACTGACACATCAATGATGTCAAATAAAAATGCTCTGCAACCACCAATACAATATTATTCTAGGAGTGACCGATGACCAGTTGAAGGACCTGATCCTGACGCCATCAGAGATGGCAGCCTTACAGACCGACCCCCGGGCCCTGGACTGGTCCCACCTGAGGGAGGTGCTCACCTGTGTCACCTTGATCCATGGCGACCCTTCACTCGTGGAAGACTACGAAACCCTCCTCCATGACATACTGTTTCAACAGGTAAATTGAAGAGAAGCATTCTTCTGTATCTGTATCTTTAGCTATATAGCTGGTATAACCTTTGGCATAACACACCAGCTTAATTCTTGGTACTTTGATGAGTGTTAGACAGCCAGGTAATAGGACACGCCAAAAAGCAGTTACTCATGCAACTGGATATGGTTTTGGATTTTTAGGGAGCATCGTCACTGCTGACAAAAAAGTCATTGATACTACCTGAAATGTCTGACCGTTTCCAAAATCATAACCAGTTTGCGTGACTGCTTCTGGTATTCAGTAGAAGCACTCTTGGTTTAACCAGATTAATGTAAGTTATGGGTATTTCTTTTTTTTAACTCCAAGAATGCTTAATGATTAATCTATCGTTCTTTGACTTTGTTGCTGTTAATGACCTGGTGTTTCATAACTGCAATGTTTAATGTTTTGTTGATATATACATTTTATACACATGTATATTCTTTTGTTCTTGGGGCAAAATATCCTAGTTTGTTTTCTAGTGCATCTTTGTGAAACACATTCTAGTTTCTACAGTTTTGTTTGATTTGCTTAACCCCAAGAAATGCTTTCAGTATAATATTATCATAACGGCAAATATACCATATTCATGCCTGCGTATATAAGATGCTTCTTGTCATATTATTAGACATTGTTTTTTAAACAGGCTGACCAGTCTGGGACCACGTTAGGCATGCGTAGGGCAACCACAAACCTGCCGGCATCTCTCCAAGAGTTCAAGACCGACTTAAGCGGCATGCTGTCTGCAGGGAAGCTGTTCCAAGTCAAGAAAGAGATCTACCGAATGCCAAGCATTCTTCTCAGCTCTCTTGGGCTTTTCTTCGGAATAAAGGAGAAGTCTTCTTGGGAAATTGTCCAGGCTTTGAGAAGAAAAGGAGTGATAAACGCAGAGGCTGAGCATAACCTGAAGATGGCTGTAAGTATTGCAACACAGCTGCGCTTGCAAACATACCTGTCAAATAAGGGCCAAAAAGACAACATCTCCACACTATCCAAGGCATCATGGGAGACATCAGATGGACAGAAAAGTGACAAAAACAAAGCAAAACCTGCACCAGACATCTTTGGTATGGAATCTCCCGCTATTCTCTTCCGCTTTTTCCAAACAGTGTTGCCTCTGGAAGAATGCATGGAGAGATTGTTCTCAAGAACGTCTATTGAAGAGATGAGTTCCACATTGGAGGTTACACCAAATACACTGATTCAAAAGGCCTTAAAAAGAGAAGATTTTTACGACAGTACATTCAAGAATCGAGCTCTAGTGCACATGCGCCTTCTCCAGTACCAAGACGCCAAGGCTTGCTTGGAAAAGCACATCGCTGAAAGTAATGAAGACGATGCAAGGCTTTCAAGGATTCTTATTGGTCAGGTGCTGTACCACCTTGGAGACTACACAGGTGCAGTCACGTGTTTTCAAAATCTCGCAGATCAGAAGATATGCTCAAGAAAAGACAGGATCTCCATTACAAACTTTCTCGGACAAGCACACCATCAGAATGGTCACCTTCAGGAAGCCTCAAGATGCTTTGAAGACGTCTTGGAGGAACTGAGAAAACAAGAAGACCCAGAATCAGATTTATCCCAAACTGTGGTACTAAACAACCTTGCTTGTGCTTTACGGAGCTCAGGAAAGTATGCAGAAGCCATTTCTCGTTTTGAAGAAGCTTTGTCCCTTGATGGAGGGGGTAAGAAACAGAGACAGGGGAATCCAAGGGTTGCTGTGGTCCTCAACAACATGGGAGATGCTTACCAGACTGAAGGCCTGTACACTAAAGCAGTACAGTGCTACACCGAAGCACTTACGATTGAACAGAACATCTACGGTGACAGCAGAGCACATCCGTTCATAGCCGCAACGTTGCACAACCTTGGCTCTGCATACAGGGACATTGGCAACATCTCTGCTGCAACGTCGGCTTTTTGGAGCTCCTTGCAGATCAAAGAAATTGTTTTTGGTAAGGGAGCGATGCATCCGGAAATAGCAACCACCTTGGATGGTCTAGCAGCTATGAAACGTAACCTAGGTGATTTTGCTCACGCACAACAGCTCAACACACAAGCACTCCTCATCAGAAGAACTGTTTATGGAGAGGACACTGACAACCTGGATATTGCAGAGTCGTTAACTAACATGGGGAAAAACTGTCTCAACAGGCCAGAAGAATTCCAGCAAGGCCTGTCATTGTTCAAGGAAGCTTATGAAATGCAGAAGAGAATATTCAGGAATACATCCCACCCGTGTATTGCCAAGTCCCTGCACAACATAGCATCTGCTTTGCACAAGCTTGAACGATTTGAAATAGCTAAAACAAAGTACCAAGAAGCTTTGGAAATGTTTCGAGAGATCAGCCCATCCAGTGATAAGAGTCTCGACATTGCAGCAGCCTTGGGAGGTATAGGAAGCTGCCTTTGCCGTCTTGGGGACAATTCTCAAGGCCGTGTGCATCTCGAAGAAGCAATATCAATGTTCAAGTCCATCTCAGGGTTCTTAAATCATGACATCATCAAGCTATACAGAAACCTGGCAAAAGTGATGATGGAGGGAGGGGATGTAAGGGAGGCGACAGCTCTGTTGATGGAAGCGTTAGATGCGGTGAGGAATAAACGTTACCATGGAGATGAGAATGTAGCGATTGGAAAGGACGAAGAGGCAAAGTCTGTGCAAAAATCAGAGGAAGATGGGCTGGCATTGTTATCACAGTCCCACACTGCAGGGGGTAAGGATGCAACAAATGGAAAGGACGAAGAGGCAAAGTCTGTCCAAAAATCTGAGAATAAAGAAGCGTTGGCCTTGTCACAGTCCTATACAGCAGAGGAGGCAACTATATTGGGAGAGCTGGGAGTAACCTGTGTCCTTTCAGGTATGGATATCATACATGCTAGAGCCACACTTCTGAACCAATGCCCAGCTGGCCGGTTTGGCTGTAAAAGCCAGTGTCCTCCATGGGCTTTGATCAGCTATATCCCCTACTGGATTTACTGGAATTCAAAATGTGACTGAGGGGGTACTGATTTGAAAATGTGCACTATGAGCTTACGAGTATGTCATTGAATACAAAACAGCCTGACAAGTTGTAGTGTGTGTAATATGCTTCACTACTTGGTACTATTATGGTACTTCAGATAAAATTGGTGAGAAGCTACTGCCTGGATTTTTTACTAATTACAGATTTTAAATGGTGTCAGATGATTCAAATTTGTCAATTTTCCTTCTTTCCCTTTTCTTGTTTGCCTGTTTAACACAGAAGTTTCTACTTGGGTTTCAGGGGACGATCGAGCCATGTCGTTTCTGCAAGAGTCTCTCACAGCAGCGAGGCAAGTTCACGGTCACAACCACCACTCCGTCGCTACCGCACTGGGCAACCTGGGTGCAGCAACACTCCAGGAAGGAAACATCACAAAGGCAATAGAGCACTTCACAGAGTCTCTACAGATACTGGAGGGGCTGTATGGGAAGGATGGCACACATACTAGTTTGGAAGAAGTGCTAACCAATTTGGGGTATGCGTATGAAGCAAAGGAAGACTTGAGGACTGCTTTGGCCTACTTTGATAGAGTGATAGACATTCAAAAGAGGAAAGGTGTTTTGGATGAACCTAGCAGTAAAACATGAAAGTTATAATGTCTATAGTCATAACTCATGTCCATACACATGTGTATGTTCCTACTCACTGTAATACCGAGTACATGTACACGTGTTTATGATGTAAAATTATAAAAGGCTGGCTTATTTCATAGTGTACTAAGTACAACTATTATACTTAAAAGGACATCTAACAGTTTAGGTAATTTGGAAAATGATAATTCAAGTTTAAACCTTTCAATTAGAGATGTGTACTTCAACATAATGTCTTGTAATCTTGCCCCAAATACTAACATCATAATTTTTATTGTTTGCAGCATTTAATAAAGCAAAAACAAAAAGATAAGTCTATATCTTTATTGCTGGAAGAATAGAGCAATATTGCTGTACATATTTCTGCAAATATTATCAAACCTATTACATATCTATTACACAGAGCAAAAGGTATGGAATAGAAATATACAAAATCTATCAGGAACCACAAAAAGGCTAGGGCAAATTTTCCTGGCACAATGAACCTGCAAAAACTGTGTAAATAGCATCTGTCTTCTTTATCACAACCAGAGGAAGAATACTGTAAATGCATTTAAGTTCGCGTTCGCGGTATCTGGAAAATGGACCTTTTGCAGTGGTTTTATTTCGTGGTAGCACCATGAACTGTAGTCTCTTACTACCATATAAAAATGTTTGCAATAGTTTAAATTTGCGGCAAAAACCATGAACATTAAGCCACCAACAAAAAGTTTCTGCATTTACAGTAATTCGCTCTTCATTGAGCTAGAAGGGATCGACAATTACTTTCACTTTTCACTTTCACAAAATAATCTTCACAGCAACTTCAGAAACCTGAGGCACTTTGGTAATGCTAAAAATGCATTTGGTCAGTCCCTGGTATCCAACCTGAAGAATCTTCATATGTTTTTAACTCCTAAATATCTAGTGTGGAATGTATAAGATACATTATATTTGTATGTACAAGATATATAGAGACTTGACAAGTATAAAAATACTTTTCATGTGACCTATAATACAGTAATATTTGGTAGTCTGTTTTCCATAGACTTGGACCAAAAGCTAGTCTGGACATACAGTACCAGCATGGTAAACTTTACCGTAAATTTTGGTTTTCGTAATCGTGAACACGCCGTAAATACGATCATAATTACGGCCGTATTTACGGGCAGTATCACGTGGAAACCTGCCTACC
Organism: Branchiostoma floridae; assembly: GCF_000003815.2. NCBI lineage: Eukaryota > Metazoa > Chordata > Leptocardii > Amphioxiformes > Branchiostomatidae > Branchiostoma > Branchiostoma floridae. The sequence continues at coordinate 14,775,950 of NC_049996.1, read as the reverse complement.
TACCTACCTAGTCCCTTGACCTCCAAGTTGTTAGTTGTGGATAGCGAAGTACATGTAGGTTTTAAAATCTCTTTATAAAATTTGTTACGCCTGCCACAATTATAAAATCAAAGCAATTAACTAATTGCACAGCAAAGCATAAGAAAAATTACAAGTAATTATGGCTTCTTTATCTATATAAATAGTGGAATGGCCATTTGAATAATATTGTACTTATCATAATCATTCTCTGAAGAATCACAAAAACTTAAATATGTAATAATAAATTTCAGCATTGCAAGATGGCAGATATCATTTATATATAGGAAGGCACCAATGCTTAAGTACTGCCACAAATTTCATTTTCTGTATCCTTCCTTGTCAAGTCAGACGAAGTTTGACCCTGACCACCCCCATGTAGCTATCATTTGGTAGCTCCTGAGATGAAATGGACCCACAATTCCTTGCCAGTTTGCAGGGTCTTTGACAAACCAAAACAACAAAACAAAACAACAATTCACGAAACAAAGCAAAGCAATACAAAACAAAGCGATAAGACCTGCTTATTATTTCTTACTTAACGCTACTCTTCAAGCAGTGGTTGATAGGGAAAATCATGACCTTTTTCTTATATGCCGTCTTTTCTATAAGCTAGCCCCACCATAAGAAAAGGTCATGGTTTTCCCCATGAACCTACATGTATGCTTGGAGAGTAACTTGATGCTCTACTGCAAAAGGATGTCCCTGTAGCTCAACTGGTAGCAGCTTTACAGTGGAGCTAGTTCCAATCAGTTGGTAACTGCGAGACGCCGTTTCAAGCCTCAGGAGATGGGTATTCTGGTTGGAGCTGCACCATCTTTTGGAGGAATGTAAAAATTGAGTCCCGTCTTCCAGGATGTACCTCCAGTACCTTACCACAGCCTTGTTACTCAGATGGGCCCTTACAGTCTGTTAGTGTGTGTGAATGGTTCATATTCTTACAGTTTGCTGGCTGCAACTGGGGCAAATACTATTGTATTGAAGTGACTTACAAAATGTAAGGCACTGTGTACTGGGTGCCATTCAAGTCACTAGGTACTGTGCACTGGTTAATGTCACTTAAGTCACTGGGTACTGTATAGGCACTGACTGACCAGTATTGTCTTGGTACTGTGCACTGGTTGCCATTACAGACCCTTACAATTTAGCCCTTGCAATTTAGATTTAGATTTATTGAAGTTGCAGACAATGCAACACAAGGCAAACCCAGGCAGCTTAGCTGATATTCGGTGCCATCCCCCGGTTGTGAAAGGAGAGCAATTGGCTCACCCAATAACAATAAGAATAACAAAAAAAAACAACAACAACAACAACACAACAAGAATGTAACAAGGATGTAGAGAGCAGTAGACTTGTTGGTATTTTTTTGGCAACTCCTCAGGGGCGGAGGCAGCTTTGATCTCAGAACTCCTGGTGATACTGGTAGGGATGTAGCTGGCCGGGGAAGGGTTGGGACTGCCGCAGGTTGTAGGAATACTGGTCTGTCCGGATGGAATCCAACAGGCTCACGTTACGGAAATCCCCCACTGAAGGGAAAGACAGCAAGTTGTAAAGAAATTCAAAACACCTTTGTCATAGTAGAAATAGATAAGTCCTGGCTTTCCTGAAATGTAACAGATTTCAAGAAACTCAATACCACAAGTAGATGTGAATATATCTTAAGATCTGACAACCTTCACAGTGCTAACATATAATATATATATTAAGTAAATATGGAAAAGATAGTTTACTGGAAAAGGTAATGACGCATCTAGCCCCACATGATTGTTTGAAGAGATTGAAGTTTGATATCCTATATTGTTCAACGAGTAGAATTTTAAGATTAATTCCCTATTTTGTACTTTATAGTTGCCCCCACACAAAAGGCACTGTCCTTTTTGTTGTGTCAATAAAGCTGGTTCTTCATGAAAAGTGATTTTAAGAGTACCAAGCCATGTTTTTATGTGTAGTTTTGTATAACTCACCAAACATGTCCCATTCCATACTCTGTCCTGTCCCCCCTAGTCTCTGGGAGCCACCACTGCCAAAGGTAACATATGGGTCCCACTGGAAGACAGAAATCTCTCTAAGTATCAAAAAAGAAAGGCTGAAAAAAAAACTTGTTCTTTCACTTATCAACACTCACCAACTATGCATACTTCACAATCATTGGTCATCTAAAGTCTTGTGATCAATTACACCATATAAGGTGACGTGTATAATCCAGACTATTATTCACCCGGAGACATTGTTAATGAGTTATGTATAGGGAAATGGTATAAATAAATTTTGCAACCTGCTTTTTGTGTGAAAGTTGTGATTTTGGACGAACTATGAAATAAATTTTAACTTTTGATCTGGAATCAGATTGTAATTTACTATCTGTTCACCACTTATATGATTTAGTACCAGTATGCTGTTGTAATGCTCCTGATTTTGCCAAAATAGCCAAAATGTGAAGGGGGTGAATAATTTTGCATGCAGCTGTACCTCCATGGTCCCGTTCATGGTTGGATAAGTCGGTGTTTCCCTCATCCTGGCGCTCTGCTGAATGGAGAACTCCCGTCCAACCCGGGTGCTGTTGGGTGGGACGTACTCCATACGACTGATCCCACGTCTACTGGCCCACGGGTTATACATGTCCACTGCATAGTTGAACGAGACAGCTGGGGACAGAGCACAAGACAGAATGTCAGCACGTTAAGGGGTTTGACAGAGATGGAAATGGTAGTACATGCACTACATAATGCTTTCTATGCTTAGTATTCAACACATCCCATGTCTACTGGCCCACGGGTTATACATGTCCACTGCATAGTTGAACGAAACAGCTGGGGACAGAGCACAAGACAGAATGTCAGCACGTTAAGGGGTTTGACAGAGATGGAAATGGTAGTACATGCACTACATAATGCTTTCTATGCTTAGTATTCAACACATCCCATGTCTACTGGCCCACGGGTTATACATGTCCACTGCATAGTTGAACGAGACAGCTGGGGACAGAGCACAAGACAGAATGTCAGCACGTTAAGGGGTTTGACAGAGATGGAAATGGTAGTACATGCACTACATAATGCTTTCTATGCTTAGTATTCAACACATCCCATGTCTACTGGCCCACGGGTTATACATGTCCACTGCATAGTTGAACGAAACAGCTGGGGACAGAGCACAAGACAGAATGTCAGCACGTTAAGGGGTTTGACAGAGATGGAAATGGTAGTACATGCACTACATAATGCTTTCTATGCTTAGTATTCAACACATCCCATGTCTACTGGCCCACGGGTTATACATGTCCACTGCATAGTTGAACGAGACAGCTGGGGACAGAGCACAAGACAGAATGTCAGAAGGTTGGGGTTTGATCCCCGAGTCATAATTTAAGAAAAATGGTAGAATTATAATGTTTTCTCTGCTTAGTATTCAGCAGGTGGCTGATACCATGTTTACTGGCCTACAGGTTATACATTTGTACATGTCTACTGCATAGTTCAATGAAACAGCAGGAGAGAGACCAACATACAGAATGTCATGATCAGAGGTTTGAGGGATCGATCCCTGGCTGAGTCATAAAAAGCGACTACAGTAAACATGTCCACTGCATAGTTGAAGGAAACAGCTGGGGACAGACCACAATACAGAATGTCAGAACGTTAAGGGGTTTGATCCTCGACTGAGTCGTAACAAGGAGATTGAGATGGAAGTATGACATAAATGTCATGGGTAAAGTAGTTGAACATACACCACTTCATGTGGACTAGCCCCATAGTTCTATGGCCCAAGTGTCACAAGGGCTATAGAAATAGAGATGGGCAATGCCCTATACACCAGATAGTCTGGGGAGGACTTAATCTAATAATATGATATACAAGCCTTTCTAAAAGATATTTCTGACAGAATGTATATTTGTGCCTTTGAAAAACACCTTAATTAGATGTTTGGAACTTGTAACAAGCTACATTTTGACTGAGTATTTGATCCCTTACCAGCAGGAGAAGGTAGGTACTTCATGTACTCAGGCCTGGGAGGTTTGGGGGGCGTGGGGTACCACTGGGGGCCCAGCCTGTTCTGGTCTTCACCTGAAATAAAAGCATGGTATTACTACGTATACTGAGTCTCCTAAAAATCTTTCAACACAATTTGCAAGACTTATAATGTAGCTTTCCTTCAAACAGAATGAAACTCATTACCCTGGCAAAGCTCAGTCATACAGTAGACACATACTGGGACACTTTTTTATTGTGATTACAATGTGTGACTGAAGGACACACATGTGAAACCCAATGGAAAACATAGCTAATATCCATGACCAACTAGGACTTCACAGAAACACAAGGACCTGCCAGCCTGCTGTCTGCTTATGCTCTCCTCCTAGGAGTGATTGAAACTCATGAGAAATACATTGGAATCATAGTCTCTGATTGGCAATAAGGAAACCTTTTGGGTATGTATCCTCCAAAGCAAACATTATGAACCCTCTGACTAGGGAAAAAAAGATATTCACAGGAGATCTCTTCTGCTGGGTATGTTTCTCCAGTGTTCCCCTGAGTTTTGACTATTGAATTGAGAAGACAGGCCATTGGCTGGTCTACAAATTGCACATACCATAGACTTGCTCCACCAGTGTTCTCTGTTTAGCTGCCAGGACCTCCGGGCTCCAGGGGTGGAGGATTCTCCTCTGTCTGGGGGACAGCGACCTCAAGAGTTTTCTCCTAGTACACAACAAGAACAACAGAAATGTGATTCAAAGAAAACATGACTTATCAAAAACAATGAAATAGGATAAAAAACATTTATGATATTGTAATTACATGCTGACAGATAGAGATGAAAATAAACCCATTGAACATAACCCAAACACAGAGCTCTCTCACTCACTCACATTCTCACTCACTCACTCACTCACTCACTCACTCACTCACTCACTCACTCACTCACTCACTCACTCACTCACTCACTCAATCAATCAATCAATCAATCAATCAATCACCTATACTTGCTCACTCACTCATTAATTTATTCATTCACTCACATCCTCATTGACTTCACTCACTCACCTACTAACACACACACACACACATAATCAATCAATGGTTGTACCTGAAGTATTTTCTCCAGGCCAGCTGGATAGTCAGAGCTGCCACCTCCCTCTTCCACTCGTCCTCTGCTGACTCTTTCCTTCTCTCACCCACAGCCATCATGGTGTACTTGAACAGGTCAGGCCGTTTGGCTTTATACCTGTCAGAGTACACAAAAGATGAGAACTTAAAATGAAATGCGTCTTTTTGTATTAAAAAAATACACAATAGGAAAAAAAAAATGGATCCAAAAGCTGAAAACAATCATTAATGGTATTACAGAGATGGAGAAAAGAACTAATAAAGTGGCAACAATATTGTCAACAAATAACATTAGTTTAATCAGCTTAAATGATTTTTTTGGGGGCTATTCAATTCTGCAAGTTCAATGGTGTGATCTTTGTTATAAAGATAAGATTTTGGGGCCAGATGCCAGATGGGGTGAATTTTTTTTCTGTCCCAACAAGCACATTTTCATCCTGGGATGGTGGGATGACAGTTGTCAATGGAAACTTGATAGTGAAACTTAAAATGTCTTACGGTACAGGAGAACCTAAGGTCTAAGGTACATGTAAGATGGAGGAATGGGTCCCAGAGACAGCCCTGGCCTTGTTGCACGAAGATGATTCATGCAAGATTTAAGAGTGGAGAGGCTCAAATGCACATTTAATTTCAACAGTTACATTGTACAAATGTACTAATATCCTCACCTTTTCCATGCCTCCTGTATAACAGTTGCAGCATGCTGTTTCCTGCGGATCAGCTGTAGTCTCTCCTTCTCCTGCTGGACTGCCTGTCTTTTCTGCTGTAGGATTTCTTCTGGACACAGCTCCAGACTGGGTTTACTAACGGTGGAAAACACAGACAACTATTAGATTGAAGAAGCAAAAATAAGACTTTTTTGCCATTTTCTCCGAATATTGTGGAAAAATCCAAACATCATCACAACCAGATCAAGTAAAAATCAAAACAGCTTTCCTAAAAAAAGCTTTCTGAAGTCCAAAAGCATTTTTTGTATAGTCTACCTTCCCATGTATTCTTAGTAGACAGGTCATGAGTTTTACTCCTGGCAGTCTTAGCTTGATGTTGTGTCATTGGGAAATACACTTTACTTGACTTTCCTTACTCCAACAAATGTAAAAATAGGTACTACCTGACTTCAGTTGGGGAGCTAAAAGTTGGTGTAAGGAGAGGAATGGGCTCTACTTCCAATATAATATGGTAGACACTGCTGTGGCCTTTAAAGGCTATTTTCACCTTCCCTTCTTTCTCACAAATCTTTATCCATCACTATATCCCAACCACCTCAAACAAAACAAACAAAACAACATCAAACACTTACCTATCAGAGGACATGTGTCTTTTCTTGACAACTGTCTGTTTGGTGTTTGTGGCCTTGACTTTTACAGGCTCCATGTCTTTGGTTTCCAGCTCCTTGTCTCGTTTTTCCACTTTCTTTTCTTTTACAGCAACAGGTACTGCTTTCTCCTCCTGGGCCTTTTGTTCTTCTTCCTCCTCCTTCTGTCTTCTTTCCTCTTCTGCCCTTTTTCTGTTGGAAAGAGATAGTAGAAGATATGCATGTGTGATACTGATAGAGGATTCCATAAACTTTCTGCAACTTATATGATCCACATCCTCATTTAACGGGTTTAAAGAAGGTTTTGTTGTTCATCCCTTTGTGTTCAGATTTACAGTTTAACCCTGCAACAGAATCGACTAACACAAATGGATTTTTAGGTTGATATATTCCAGTTGAGGAACATGATTGACTATCTAAAAATCTAAAAACACTACTTCTCAAAAGTTTTATTTTTAAGCCGAGCTCTTGTGCATGTACATGTGCATCTAAATATGCCAAGTAGTTTATTTCAAGTACTGTGTTGCAAGTATTGCACTGTGCATCAACACATCCCACATACTGATACAACTGATATTTGAAATAGAGATATACAAATGTAGTGTCCCATACTTAGCTAATGCATCCTTCCTGAGCTGTTCATGTTTCAGCATCAGCTTTTTCCTCTCCAGGAAGGTTTTCCTCACTCTGTAACCTCTGTACATGGCCTGGGGAAAACAGCAAGTCATTCAGATTATCAATAAACCTTATGAACTTCCAGGCAACAGACAATACAAGAAAGTTCACAACTGCATGCCTCTATATCTGTGTACAACCCTTCTACATGTATTAGATATGATACAATTGAGAAGACATATACCTGTAGTTTTGTAGCAGCCAGATCCTGTATCCCAGTGATTGATAATGCCCCCTGTTCTATCATGTACTGTGCCACCTCGTGGTGACCTCCCAGCAGTGCATAGTCCAGTGGTGTGAACCTAACAGCAGGAAATACAATGGACAGGTACAAGTGTCAATACCATGTCAAAACATTTGGTTTCCGTCGCCAACAAAAGGTATAAAAGTTCTAGTATCAAAGGCATTGCTTGGTTTGTTTTTGTTAAGAAAAACTAAAATAAGTATCACATAAATAATATAATATGAGATTAAAGTAAAGTATAATGTTTTCTGTGCATAGTACATTGAGAAGTGTCAATACCATGTCAAAGCATTTAGTTTCTGTCCCCAACAAAGGTAGATGTATGTGTTAGAATCAAAGGCAATGCTAAGTTTGTTTTTGTTGAGAAAAGAAGTATTTGATGATTGTGTACATTTTGTATTTTCTTTCACATAAATGATACAATATGAAATATAAAGTAAAGTATTATATTTTCCAGGCATAGTACATTGCTGACCTGTCTTCAGTGAACTCCATGTGGTTAGGGAAAGCTGAGTACTGTAACAGGAGTTTACTAACTGTAACAGGAGTTACTACAGGAGTTTACTGCTGTAACTGTAACAGGACTACTCACCTGTCTTCTGTGAACTCCATATGGTTAGGGAAAGCGGAGTACTGTAACAGGAGTTTACTACTGACCTGTCCTCTGTAAACTCCATGTGGTTAGGGAAGGCTGAGTACTGTAACAGGAGTTTACTACTGTAACAGGAGTTTGCTACTGACCTGTCCTCAGTGAACTCCATGTGGTTAGGGAAGGCAGAGTACTGTAACAGGAGTTTACAGGCGTCCATGTACCCCGAGCTGCAGGACCAATGCAGCGCTGTCATGCCCTGTAGAAGTACAAATCAGCAGAGATATAAATACAAATGTAAATAAAAGTTGTTGTTTTGTAATGTTTCAAATTAATGTAAACCTGTATTTACAAAGTGTATTTTCCTTTCGACAATACAGAGTACATTGTATAGTGAGGAAAATAAGCAAAGAAGAAGAGTTGGGAGAAAAACTGAATCTTATACACTTAAGGCATCACCAAAAAAATACAATACAAAATTTTACACCATCCAATTTACACAGCGTTCATTCCCATCAATTCTTCTGGTATGTTCTTGACAATAGTATGTACCTCCTTGTCCTGTAAGTTTGGGTCTGCCATGTTCTCCATGAGAACTGCCATACAGTTGATAAAGCCTCCATAGGCAGCACACTGCAGGGGGGTCCGGCTGGGAAGGTGAAGACACATGAGCAAAGTGATAGTGAAAATGATATTGATCCAGTTTACTGTAAATGCATTTAAGATTTAATTTCGCGGTAGCGGGGAAAAAAGGACTTTTCGCGGTGGTTTTAATTTTGCGGTAGCACCATGCACTGTAGTCTCTTACTGCCATGGAAAAATGTTCATGGTGGTTTTAAATTTGCGGTGAAATGGCCAACGCGAAAACCGCGAACGTAAATCCACCGAGAACATTTCTGCACATACAGTAGTTCACTAAAGAGCTATTCTTCCACTGGTGGTGACGGAGAAGACAGACACTACATGTAGAGTATTTACAGGTTCATTGCAGCTGGGAAATTCTGCTAGCTCTTTTCCCCAAGCACAATGAACCGTGGACCATGGCTTAATCAATCAAACAATGGACCTATTCCAAAACCCCGTCCCCTGTTCGATTATGGTTCTATTTTGAACACCTCCGTCAAAAATAGCCATTTCTGTTCCACTGGGACAGTTTTAGACGGAGGTGTTCCAAATAGAATAGGGGGTTCTATTTGTTCGATATGGCATTCAGGATCAGTCCATTGAACTCATGGCAATCTAGTTCCATTTACAATTGTCTCCCGCATCCGCTTCTTTGTCTGGTATGCTAATGACTTTAGGTGTATCTGAGTAATTTTCAGCTCACCCCGACTTGTCCTTGACATCAGGGTTTCGTCCGCTCTGAATCAGCAGTTGACAAATGTGGGCATGGCCTCCCAGTGCCGCCCTGAAGACAGAACATAGCACCACATTTGCGTCAAAGTTGGTTCATGGAATAAAAATGTGCTTAATCAACCTCAAACAATAACATAGAGCTTATACGATTTAGAATATGAATTATTGGCAGAATGTCCTGAATAAATTTGATAGTACATGTAGGATGTACATGTAGGACTTTCTTCTTTCCCTGTTCCCTGTTTTCTTTAAAAGTTGTGACAAACAAATTTCTTACCAGTGTAAGGGTGATCTGCCATCTCTGTCCGTTCTGTCAATGTTGGCGCCCCCCTCTACCAACACTTGCACAACCTCGGTGTGACCCATCTCACAGGCACGGAACAGCGGGGTCAAGTTCAGCATGTCTACCACATTCACTGATGCACCATGCTGAGGAGAAACAAAGTAGGAGTGAAATGTTTACCTTGTTCACAGGTGTACCGAGCCGAGGGAAGAAACATAAAATGAATACTGTACTTTGAACATCTCTATCACATTCATTGATATACCGTGCTGGTAAATATAGAATACAACACGGTGTATTCCGTATCGCCCAAGGTACCAGCCCGACCGCCTTCGGCCGTCGGGCGATCAAATTTGAAAAAAAAATTGTTGCAACAGTAATGTTCCAACGTCCGAATCAGGTATTCAAAGTTTCGATGGCGCCATACTCGGCCCACTCGAAACAGTTCGATTTATTCAAATGGAGTCCGTGTGATAACCCCGGGCCGTACGGAGAGATACCAGCCGGTCCGGAACACCCGTATCGAACGTTTTCGCGTCACAGGTATGACATAAAAGATATTATACACTTATTTTAATAAATATTGCCACATTCACAGATGAACCATAGTAAGAATGGTAGTGTCCCTCCCCCCCAAAAAACATGGAAAAAGTGGACTAATTTCTAAGTGTTCCATTTTTTTTAAGTATTGAAAAGAAAAGAAAATC
>NC_049996.1:14754806-14765558 GCF_000003815.2 Branchiostoma floridae | reverse complement strand
ATTTTGTTAAGTCAGACTTTATCTATCTATCTTGCTTAAGTAACTTTTGTATAGTGTATCTTATCACAATGTACCTGAATAAAATTCTTACACATAGTGAATACAAGTCAATAGAGTCTTCTTTCCAGCTGAAATGACACAAAAAGACTCTATCAAGATGAAAAGTTTTCCTGAAACTTACATCCAGTAATACATGTAGTTTGACCGACTGAGCATGTGCAATACAATACAACTCAACAGAGACTTCTTTTCTTTAAAAAAAAAGAGACAACAAGTTTCCTGAGACTTACATCCAGCAATAGTTTAACAGACTGAGCATGTCCGGACAGGGCTGCTGCATGGAGCCCTGTTCCTCCTGTCTTGTCAGCTGCATGGATATCTGCATTGTTGTCCAACATAACTCTGGAAACAACACAACAGACATGTCACAAGCGTCTCCTAGCAATTCTTTGGTTAACTGCAGCTATTTTAATTTTACAATTCCTAGCCTGTCTTTTCTGCCTTTTCTGCCTTTTCTTCATAACTCTGAAAACAAAACAACAAAACAACAGACATGTCACAAGTGCCTCCTAGCAATTCTTTGGAAAACTGCAGCTATCTAACTATTTTGGATCACTGTGAGCAAATTCTAAAGTCTGTATGATGTACTGTTTCAAATGAATCATTTTTACTGTGTAAAGCAGTATATAATCGTTTTGGGACACTTTCTTGACATGTTGGACCACCAAAGACAAAGAACTTGCTACCACCACAGCTGTGGTCCAAACTTGAACTCCATACCTGATGACATCATCAGCACCCTTCCCAGCAGCCCACATGAGAGCCGTGCGACCTTCAATGTCAGGTTCGTCCTTGACTTGCTCGTGGGAGAAGAACACTTTCACAGTTTCCTTTCAGACAAAGTACAAATAGATTAATCAGAAACACTGTACAGCAACAATAGACTTTCTTGCATAAACCAACTACATGTAGTTTCTGTAGTCATAATTGTAATTCAGATCCATATGGAAACCAAAGAAACAAGATGGCAGCAATACTGGTATGATGTCATTTGAATCATAAATGTCGATACAGTAGTACAGATCTTCCACTGCTTAGGACACAGGCATGTGGTAGAATGTAGTCTAGACGTAGGGGCTCAACCTGAATACAAATCGTTTTAGTATACACGTGTTTGTGTGTGATTCTTTCCTTAAGTAAAGAGGGGCAAAAGGCCAGTTAACAAAAGTTAATATGTGCACCAGGTCCATATTAGGGGTGGGTACCAGTACAGTAAATTCAGGTACAGGTCTGGTTCAGGTTCAGAGCTGGACCTGATTGTCTGTGAAAACTTGTGTCCTCAACTCCGGGTGGTAACGAGCACAATAGAACATGTGTCAATGGGGACTGAAAATTTAGGGGCAGACTGAAAGCGGTCGCCTTGACACCAAGTTTGGCTGTGGAAATTTGGTAGAAACTACAAAGGACACTCAGGTAAACCCCAAAGCCAAACATAAATGTAAATGCCTGCCCAACCCTAGTCCATAATTTATTTCATTATAATAAAAATGTACTTACTGCATGGTTGTTCTGTGCTGCATAGTGAAGTGGTGTGGCACCGTTGGAGTCTGAACTGCTGTAGTCTGCATTTCTTCTTAACAGGAGGTCCACAATCTTGTGGTAACCTGTTCATGCAAGAAAAAATGCGAGGAACTTTCAGCCTATACATCTGGGAAAAAAACAGAAGCTGTAGAAAAGTTCAAATACATGTATGGAAAAAAAGGTTAAGTATTATATAGTCAAAGGAATAAATAGCTAGAGAGTAACTGTAAAGTATGCAAAAACATTTTCAAAATGCTAACACTGCAAAATGGGTTTACAAGATCAAATCATGTATTTACCATGTATTACTTTATGAGTGCAACAATTTCAAATAACTACATCTTTGACATATCTCCTATAACCTATTGCTTTGGTAACAAATGTTTTTTTATTCAGATAATGGTTGTTTGCAATACATAAGTCGACACTTACCTAATACTGCTGCCCAGTGCAGTGCGGTCCTAAACATGTTGTCGAGTGCTGTCACATTGCACTTCTCAAGTGATGTCTGAAATACACAAGAAGAACAAAGTTCCAGTATATACAACAGTGCTCTAGTATCAAGGTTTCGAAGGTAACAAGGTTTTCATAACTTTGTGGGGTTACATGGTATCACTGCAGGGGTGTTTGGCCCACCATTCAGAGATCCTGGGTTCAAATCGTGTCATGTTACCACTCTACTGCTCTTGGAAAAGGCACTTTACATGACTCTCTTTAATCCAACTAGGTGTAAAATGGGTACCTGACTTTGGTTGAGGAGGTAGAAGGCAGTGGAAGGAGAGGGATGGGCCACCTTCAAATACTGAACACTGGACACAGTGGATAACAACCCACTACCCTTACAGCCTTAAAATAAGGTTAAAGGACTATCTTTTACCCTTAAGGAAAAAAAAAGTGTTCACTGTGATTTTTAATTCATGGCTGAAAGAACGGGGTAGGTAAGACAGCTTGCAGTGAAGAGGTCACTGCAAAAACAAACAAACATTAAGTTGCTGGAAAAACTTCATCATTTGCAGTAATATTTCCACACTATGTTCATGAAGTAGCTTGATCTAGGGTGTAACTACTAACCAGCACATCCACGACTTTCTCATTGCCGTCAGCCACAGCTAAGTGCAGGGCTGTCCGACCCTCGTAGTCCTGCCAGTTGATCACACTCGGAGCTGCCTCCTGTAGGAAGGGGGGAAAGAGCAAAATGTGAAATTTTGGTATCTACAAAGGCTAAGACAGAGAGTTATTTTAAGGATTTCATTCTGTTCTTCTTTCAGATGGTTAATTCTGGTATTATAAACTTGGCAAGAACATTCAAAATGACATCTACCGTATCAACTGATACAAAAAGGACAGCAAGCTTTTCCTATAAAATCTGAAAACTCTTTGATAGCTTAAGACTCACCATTACTGCATCCTAATACGAAGCAGGCAAAATACAAAATTGTGATCATGGTATTTTCGAAAAACAACAGTTGTAAGATTACACTATATCTATGGTTCCTCTTTATCCTTCAAACCATTATGTACTGATGATAAAGACAGTTCCTACACAAGCTTGATACTTCTATGGTTAAACAGCTGACACAGAAACACATCTCACCAGTAGGTACTTGAAAGCCGACATGCATTTGTAACCCTTCACAACTCGTAGCCTCATTAACCCTTAAAATGTTGCATACATACTCACGGTGAAGCCAGTTTCTAACCTTCCCTAAGACTTCTACAGTTAAAGAGAAAAAATGTCTCACCAGTAAGTATTTGACAGCCTGTACAGCAGAGGGGTCCTTACTGCTGGCTGCCCAGTGCAGGGGAGTCTTCCCGGCTGTATCCGGGATGCCAATGTTAAAATCCTGCAAACAACACAAGACGTTTTGTCATTCAAATGCTTTTATAACAATATTGATCAGTTTCATCTGCTAGTAATAAGTGTAACACGATCTGTAATTATGTTACCACTTAATTATGAAATGTTGACTATAGTATGGAATTTAAATGGCTTCTAAATGATTAGCAGATTGGTCCATAGTTTTAAAAGTGTCCTTTTCAAGTATGGTGGTGTAGGTAATTTTATAGACAAAAGTTTTTTAGCCCTGTGGCTGTGTATACAGTACAGTACAACATAAAATAATTCAATGTTTTTAACAAAAACAAGGCAAGATACTCACATGCTTGATGAGGGTTTTGACGTGTTCTGCATTCCCATATGAAGCACTCCAATGAAGGGCCGTTCTCTGTGGAACAACAAATAATCTTTATTGTGAATGATACACAAAAATGTTGTCTAGCATACAAAGCAAATGAATGTCTGTAACAAAATATATGCACACCTGTACATCTTACATGAAACCTTCAATGTAAGCTCCAGGAAATTTTCCAGTTTGAAATGCACTGTGACAATCTATGTAGATGATAAACCGAAAAGTATGTGTGTGAATCTGACCTTGTTTTCATCTTGCATGTCCACATCCCCTGGCTCCATCTGTTTTAACAATAAGGCCACCAGTTTGGGGCTCTTGTGTTTAGTGGCCAGATGCAGGGCCGTCACTGCCTCCTTGTCTCTCTCTCTCCAGTTTGCACCCTTGGAGATCATCAGTTTCAAACAGCGGAAGTTACCCTGTGCGAAAACAAACATGAAGTTTGTCCTGGGTTGCTTTCTGTCCTAATACAAGCCACTGTATGCCAAAAAGTAACTGCTTTTTGACATATCTTATTACCTGGATGCCTAATCTTCATTGACGTAACAAACTTCTATAAAAACACCATTGTTTTATTATATGGCTATTACCGACCTATTACCACAGCTACAGTATTAGGTCACCTGAGTGGTGCCAAATGGCAGCTCACTTCAGACCCTTGTGATTCAGCCAATGGCTGCAAAGAGAGTAGTCGGCAAATACAATACTGTAAATGCATTTAAGTTCCCGGGGATTTAAGTTCGCGGTAGCGGGAAAAGGGACTTTTCTCGGTGGATTTAAGTTCCCTGTAACACCGCAGACGGCAGTCTAATACCACAACAGAAAAATGTTTGCGGTGGATTTAAGTTTGTGGTGAAGTGGTCACCGGGAAAACCGCGAACATTAATCCACCGCGAACATTTCTGTATTTACAGTACCAGATGCATCCTTAACTTCCAACCAGGACCTAATGAGAAGGCCATGGCCTGGTTGCAGTATTGGCACGGAACGATATGATGATGAACCCCCTTCAAGCTAAGATATACTGTTACAGCTGCTTACCCTGTGTGCAGCTAAGTGCAGTGCAGTCCTTCCCCCCTGGTCCTTCTTGTTGACATTAGCTCCAGTCTTCAGCAGTGTTTCTGCACACTCAGGTCTGTCCGCTAACACACAGTACATCAGGGGAGTCCTGCCGAACTGGTCTCCACTGTCTATCAGTTCTGGGTTAGCTGGAAAGGTAAAGGTACAGGTATGTATACTATTAGCTCCAGTCTACAGCAGTGTTTCTGCACACTCCGGTCTGTCCGCTAGCACACAGTACATCAGGGGGGTCCGACCAAACTGGTCTCCGCTGTCTATCAGTTCTGGGTTAGCTGGAAAGGTAAAGGTATGTATTAGCTCCAGTCTTCAGCAGTGTTTCTGCACACTCCGGTCTGTCCGCTAACACACAGTACATCAAGGGGGGTCCTGCCAAACTGGTCTCCGCTGTCAATCAGTTCTGGGTTAGCTGGAAAGGTAAAGATAAATGTATGTATTAGCTCCAGTCTTCAGCAGTGTTTCTGCACACTCAGGTCTGTCCGCTAATACACAGTACATCAGGGGGGTCCGGCCAAACTGGTCTCCGCTGTCTATCAGTTCTGGGTTAGCTGGAAAGGTAAAGGTACAGGTATGTATACTATTAGCTCCAGTCTACAGCAGTGTTTCTGCACACTCCGGTCTGTCCGCTAGCACACAGTACATCAGGGGGGTCCGACCAAACTGGTCTCCGCTGTCAATCAGTTCTGGGTTAGCTGGAATGGTAAAGGTGAAGGTATGTATTAGCTCCAGTCTTCAGCAGTGTTTCTGCACACTCAGGTCTGTCCGCTAACACACAGTACATCAGGGGGGTCCGACCAAACTGGTCTCCGCTGTCAATCAGTTCTGGGTTAGCTGGAATGGTAAAGGTGAAGGTATGTATTAGCTCCAGTCTTCAGCAGTGTTTCTGCACACTCAGGTCTGTCTGCTAATACACAGTACATCAGGGGGGTCCGGCCAAACTGGTCCCCGCTGTCTATCAGTTCTGGGTTAGCTGGAAAGGTAAAGGTATGTATTAGCTCCAGTCTTTAGTAGTGTTTCTGCACACTCCGGTCTGTCCGCTAACACACAGTACATCAGGGGGGTCCTGCCAAACTGGTCTCCGCTGTCTATCAGTTCTGGGTTAGCTGGAATGGTAAAGGTGAAGGTATGTATTAGCTCCAGTCTTCAGCAGTGTTTCTGCACACTCAGGTCTGTCTGCTAATACACAGTACATCAGGGGGGTCCGGCCAAACTGGTCTCCACTGTCTATCAGTTCTGGGTTAGCTGGAAAGGTAAAGGTAAAGGTATGTATTAGCTCCAGTCTTCAGCAGTGTTTCTGCACACTCAGGTCTGTCCGCTAACACACAGTACATCAGGGGGGTCCGGCCAAACTGGTCTCCGCTGTCTATCAGTTCTGGGTTAGCTGGAAAGGTAAAGGTGAAGAAGTCATCCTCAAATTCTGTGCAGCATAATGATTTTTCAAGTCGATAGTACTGATAGTTTCCGTCACGTATACTGGATCACAACTTCTCTTGTTAGTGTGTGTTTTTACCTTCGCCAAGAAGGTTATATTTTGGGTAGCGTTTCTTTGTATGTTTCTTTTTATGTGTAGAGATTTGACACTTAAGGCAAATGGCTAAAGGTCTGTAACAACTGTATTTTACTATCTATGACTCTTTCCGGAATAATGAAAAATGTAACCCCTTACAATTAAGCCCAAGCAGAATTACATGTATGTTAGCTATACAAATAAAAGTGTTCAAAAAAGTAATCAGACTCATCATGGACCTTTCTTTGTATACTAACTGTAACAAGGGTTGAGAGCTATTCAAGGTCAGGGTTTCAAGACTTGAAATTTCAATACCATAACACTGAATTGTGAAGTAAGGGTTCATACATGAACAGACATGCTTATTGACACCATTCATATGTTACTATACAGACAATACCATATCAGACTCTTTCATGACACATCATAACTTATTAACGAAAATGTGAAATTCCCAAAAGAACAACCCCTTTCACCCGTGACATTTTCTAACACAATTCACGCACTGCTATGACATTTATCAAATATGACAGTTGCTTGTATAACTTGATGGTAATGGTAAATGTACTAATGACTTCTGCAAATGCAGATATGAGCGGGGTGAACTGCACAAACTCAAACCAACTGTGAAAAATTTAAATCAAATCTTCCAGAAACTGAGCACACATTTATTTAGCTCCTAAATTGTAAAAGTAATACTACAAACTGTCTTTTGCAAAGAAGATATATCTAAACTATAGTACTGTTACTTTGTCAAGGATATAACAATGGATTTTGTCACTTCTTTCGTAAACATACACACATATGCCCTTTGAGTTTGACCATTGACATTTTAAGTACTGTATTGTACCCATAGTATCGTACTATATGTACCTACATGTGGCTACAAACTGGAAAAACCAGTTACTGTATTAGCTCATTTGTTGTTTGGCACACAGCATTGTTTACGACACATAGTTAATTAGCCTCTAGTTATACTCCTGAGGAAAGTAACAGCACTCTTGGCAGAAATAGTGGAAATTTGACCACATATTATACTAACTGATGATCGCAATTGTAATCTGATTAAAACAAGACATTGTGATTGGTAGACATTCTTATGGAAGTTAGTAGTGAAGACCTCACACCTCACAGACAGTGACTCATAGTAATTAGCAGTTAGATATACAAGTCATCAATGAATAACACAGGTACTAGTATGTGTATGTCTATGGCTACTCAAAATTACAAGGAAACTAAAACAAAATAATTGCCAAACCTTTCACATACCAGTGTTACACATATTATCACATACACTGTAGCTATTCATGTGTAGGTCATGTCCATGAAACATACGCCGTTCAAGGTGATCACAGACAATTGTTTTCTGATTTTTAAAACTCAGTTTTCACCGTGTAACAAGAACTGAAGGCCACCCTTCAATCAACGTTACAGGTTACATGAATAGGACAGAAACAGCACCTCTTCTATCATGATTGAGACTTTCTCCACTCAGTAAGAGTGAGGACTAACTGACCCAATAGGGGAAGCACCCTGGGTCACGAATTCTGCTTGGAATATCACCTACCTTTGAGTTTAAACTGGGGAAAGTCATGAAAAGGGCATAACATCGAGGTTTGAACCCAAGACTCTTAATTCTGGAATACACACTCTAACTATTACACTTCTTCTTCTGGTTTCGTGTACAACTTTAATTAGCTGACACAACAACACAGTTTCTGTTATATATCTTATTCAGGATAACACAGTTTCTTATTCACTTTATTTACAACCAAAGAGTTACAACCGTTCCAACAACGACTGTAGTAACTCCATGGTTGGGAATCAAGAACTGTGATATTCAGTCATTTAACAAGCTATTTACTGAAACCACTTTATGTCAACCTAACAGAACAAATAGTCTTACCGAATATGAGTTTCTGTAGCATGGATTTGTCGCCGTTTACAGCCGCAGCATGGACCTGTGTGGCGGAGGTTGGCTCCCGGCGTAGCGACGAGGCAGAGATTTTACGTTCGCCCGTCGCTCCGATGCCAGACGGCCCAGGCTGTGCGAACATGGTCGCCATCTATGATGTAACTCCTGTAACCAAATCATA
Source organism: Branchiostoma floridae (assembly GCF_000003815.2). Taxonomy (NCBI): domain Eukaryota; kingdom Metazoa; phylum Chordata; class Leptocardii; order Amphioxiformes; family Branchiostomatidae; genus Branchiostoma; species Branchiostoma floridae. The sequence continues at coordinate 14,757,108 of NC_049996.1, read as the reverse complement.
GGGAAAAGTCAACAATCAAGTTTCAAATGTTTCAAGATATGTATGTACTGTAAAAGAAAATATGTTTGTGATGGTTTTAAATTTCTGTTCACGTTTTTCACTGTGACTTTATAGACTGCGCTAATCTCTGTTCCATCTTCTGCCCTTCTAATCCCTTGTTTTAACCACAAACTATAAAAAAACACCACAAACAATACAACTTCTTTTTTTAAAATTCTATACCACAAAATTAACTCCCTAGCCCTGTAAACATTTTCAATTTTACAATGGTTCAACCAGTTTATGTATTTGACTTCTTGAACATTGACATATTTGCTGTAACATGATTTTTTGCTACTCAAGCTGGAACTAAGTCTTACCAATTTTCACTAACATACTTCACTTAATCTTTAAATATACAAAACAACAACAACAAAAAAAACACAACATAATATGCAGTAGAGAACAAATCTATGAAGACTCTCCAAAGTTGACAGGAAATGTAATGTAATTATACATCCATAGTGCTGACATTTTACTGATCAAATTGAAGCCTCAATCCTGTCGTTGCTATCTAGGACAAATCTAGAACTAAACCAAAATGCCACAAAACCAGCTGTTGATCAAAAATTATTCATAAAACTTGTGAAATAATATGTCCCATAATCAAATTCTGCTGGGACAGAACAAACTATTATATAAAGACTAATGTATTTAGTATGACTACACAACGCCATTGTTATGTGTTAAATGGAAATTAATCTAATCATTCACGTAGTTTTGCCTTCTCACATCGGAAATAAACTGTTGCATGCCAAAAGATTTAGAACGGCAGAAAAAGACGGAGTTTTATACTCACAAAATGGACTCCGGGAGACACAGAAAGTCGTTATCTACGTGAGAAACATCCTGTGGATCATCCTGCGTGAGTTGTGACGGCGAAATTATCACATATCCTCGGGCAATATTTCATTTTTCACGCAAAGTTGACACTTGATGTGTGGTGTTGTGGGATGTATCTCGGGTGAATGTCAAAGGTTATAATTGGACGAGTCGATTCATAATTAGGGAAATTAAAGATTCAAATATGTCTTTTTCAGGAGGATATCTGAAAAAAACTGACTATTAGTAAATCTTATCAATATATTAGATAATAAGAAAATACTTTAATTTTTAGTACAAGGAATCTTAGGATTTTGTAAACAAAACTTATTTTTCTTCTTCGAACTAACCACCCATTGTAGTTGTGGTATCGTCTAATAGAAGTTTACCGTACATAGCAACTGCTTTACTGATATTTCCCATAGAACACTATTTCACAGGATTTGGTTCTCTGTACAATCACGGATTATTGATGTCATTGAATAAAATACCTGATTAAATGTATTAAAATGAGTGCATAGATTATGATGACTGGGTTATAGACGGATTAGTTTGGTAGGAATGGATGGAGGTAGATTAGATAGAAAAGCCATCATGGATTGAGGTAAAGACGCCATATTGGAGTGTTCGGCGGCCGGGTCTTGCCCTGAGGAAAAAGTGTGAAGAATCTTCGAATTTCTGACGATTTTTAACGCACGATTCCATGATGGATGCGGCCAGGAGACTTATGAGCTTCCAGTTCACCTTCTTTCTTTTCTATTTGGTAAGATCGCGTGATCTTTTGTGATGAAATCATAGTTTCATGTGAGGGTATGCGATGCATACACACTGTGGACAACAAACCGGTTTAAAATCCTGTTTTCCAACCAAGCATATGTGTTCACACAAGTCTCTCTATATTCTAGCATGTTTGATCTGTAAGATTTTCTGGTATGTTTAGCTGTTTATTATCTTTGGTTATTATTAAAATCAGATTGCCTAATGCCGAATGATTTATTGATGTCCAAAAATCCAAGAACGCGTGTGTGGGAGGGGCACTAATTTCCTCGATCTGTCAGCTTTTTAGCAACAAATGGTTTTACGATCACCTGCATACCTGATTGTATTTTATCTTTCCAAATGAAGCAAAAACAGCGACAACTATGTGTCTGATCTGTAAAGTATATTTTTCATCAAAGAAAAATATAGAGTGTAGCGTTTTTAATCGCTGATATTTTTCTTGCGGCCGGCCAAAATAGCTGCACGCGATGTTGTCTTCTATTATTTACAATTACATCATTCATTGATTCTTAATACTTCCGATCCGATTTTATCGATCAGATATTGCAAGTAGCGACAATTTTACATGAAGATGCCAGAGATATTGTTGTTGGTTACGGCAGTGCAGGTGGTATGTTGTAGTTCTAGGAAAGTTTGTTGTATTTCCGGGCCAAAGTTTTCG
>NC_049996.1:14707326-14754706 GCF_000003815.2 Branchiostoma floridae | reverse complement strand
GATATTGAGGAAAGCTCCACTAAGAACATATTGTCATGAGGGAAAGACTTTTGAAAAAAAAAAACCTTTTCACCTTTTTCTGCAAATGTGAAATGTGAATTTTGATAAAATTACCATTCTTTTTGGTTTTATTAATTTGTTTTTCAAGATCAGCAATAAAAATGTAATAGCAATAAAATCAAAGTAGCAGAAATGGTGTTACGTGTACACACAAAATGAAAATTTTCAAATCGATAAGTGGAAGATTCTTGGAAGTCGAGTACCCACTTTTTCATGCATGACATATTTTCTAAACAAAGTTCAAATGAACATTCTATTCACTATTTCTGTAAACTTGATGTTGAAGACTACGAATTACGTTATCAAATTGCACAGGTATAGGTCCAGTATTAGTAGTAAACCTCTGTACTGGTATCTGACGTTATGTTTAGGTACACTGCCCTCGTTTGAACGCCCTTGTTTGAACGGAAAGACAAAACATTTTTCTTGGATTACATTCCAGAGTGGTGATCTCTAACCAGTGTTTTCTCTCCCCCTACTCCAAGTGGGTCTCTAACCAATGTTTTCTTTCCCCCTACTCAAAGCAGGCCGTTCTGTTTGGTAATCCAACAGACACCAGGACAGTACCTATGACCATTTCCAACCTCGAGGATGTACTGAGTAAGTTTAACGGGCATGTTTCTGTGGTGTAGCTGTGTCCTCTATGCTGCACTGGTGAGGGTCTTGGGTTGGTGGGGTGACTTGTGGTGGTTTGTTGGAGGGTTGTTCTTTTCTTTCCTTTCAAACTACTGAATCTGAGTATTCCAAAAGTACTGTAGATTTGGTCAAAGTTGCACTTGCAGGACATAAATTTTGCAGTCCTCTGAAAAAAACAAACATTCGCAGTATCTCTGAGTTTGCATTTGAAACCACTGTAGTATCACAGAAAGGAAGACAGGCGTATGATTTGGTGTAATGCGTTTGCAGCAAGTCAGGTAACTGCAGAAACAGTGAACTTGAAATACCACAAATTTTTCAAAATGTACTGTCAAATTTCCGGAGATTTTTTCTTTGAAACCAAAGAAAAAACTTGACACAAATTGTAACAATTTGGATACTCTGACAAGTCTTCATGAATGGTAATAGTATTTATCACATCAAATTTTAAGATCCACAAACAAACAAGAAAACAGCAGCAACAAAGTACCAGTGACCAGTGACACCACCCCCCTCCCCCCAGTGCAGTGCACACTGCTCTTTGCACTGAATGCACTCTCCTCTGTTCCCACTCGATCCCAGGCCACTTTGTTCGAGAACCCGACAGACAGTTCGGCAGTTATCCTTCAGAAGAACAATATTGACGGCGTCCTCAGTAAGTCTTGAGCCGTGCACCAATCAGCTACTTCTCCAAGGGGAAGGGGTCATAAGTTTTTGTCGACATTTTACCATTTGATTAAAAACTACCAGTTTTTGTGATTTAGATAAAGTGAAGAGCCATTTTTTTCTCATTCTTTTAATCAACTGGATATTACAGTTCTTGACTGTTATTAATATATATAATTTATACCTCAAAATATAGGAGTTCTCATTTTTTCCAGTCTTTGGAAAAATAGCCCCCCTCCATTGCCCCCCTTGGAGAAGCTGTTGATTGACATGTGCATAGTAGAAGCAGTGAACAGTTTCTAGCCAATCAGGGGCCAGTATAAGAACTCAGAGCCAATCACACTGAATCAGGAAAAAGCACACTGTTAAGGTTTTGGAAAAAACTTTTCAATGAGGACACATACCTTTGCCATTGTAACAAATGTTTATTCTTCATCAAAAGAATACTTTGATCTAGATCGATTCAAAATAGTATTGAGTATACTTCACAAAAGATTTTCAGATTGCTCTATGTAAAAAATTGCACTTCCAAGTTCCACCCCTATGATTAACATTTAATGGTTTGTTCCATCTCTGTCACTTACTACTGGTGAATTGACTACATTATTTCTAACTTCACAGCTAACAATTTTTCACACTACTAATTTTTCAATGCTTGTGAATGATCTGACTTACTGCATGCTGAGCATGGTTTGTAATCTTTTGTCTTGCACGGGTGAAACATTCTGCGTATGTCAAATACATGTACTACATAGAGATTGTAAAAGTCATATTAATTACAAAAACACTAAAACGCATGTACATGTACTAATAGTAACAGCAAAGCATTGTCTGTCCTACTTAAACTCTGTCATATGTAATCATGTAATATGTAGTACATCTATACTAATGTAGTAAACGTTTGTTGTATTTGTAAGATACACTATCCTTAAATCATTTTTTTTTAACCCTTCTTACGCCAAAAGTTATATATAATGCATAAATATAGTTGTCCTCAGACTAGAGTTGAAGGGTTAAAGTAAGGTATGATGGATGTTATTGTTAGTTTGTTGTTGTTTTTTCTCCCTCCAGACCACAATGAGCTGGTGTTTGTCAACTTCTATGCTGATTGGTAAGTACCGTCATTTGTGTCATATGAACTACATGTACTTAGGTAACAATGTTTTACTATTGGAATCCAAAATTGTCTTCAGCCTCTTTGCAGTCATAGTTAGGGTAGAAAAGACCAGTTTCTCCCAGATCACATTAGTGTCACTTATAAAAAATAGTGGATAGTACTGAAACGTTTGATCATTTCTAAAATCATATCTAGTTGCTTGAGTTGCTTTTTGGCATAATGTTTGTCAGTTAGTGGTAAAATGTAATATTTTGGTGTATTGAATGATAGCTGTAGATTGTAGATTTTTAGGAAGGCTTGATACCTTTTTTCTTTAGAATGAAAACTATGGACATAAAACTGTTGCTGATATTTCATAATTTACAGTATTCTGACTTTTTTTTACCACAGGTGCCGGTTTAGTAAGATGTTGGAGCCAGTGTTTGAGGAGGCCTCCAACACTGTACCTGCAGCTATCCAGGTGAGCTAGGCAGTCATGTGCTATGCTACAGTAGAAGTCGCTTATTAGGGAAGGCCATTTGCCAGCTAAATTTTCCCGACTAACCGGCGTTCCCGATTAAAAGATGTTGCTCGAAATGACCCGAGTGGGGATGGGGGAGGGGGGCATCGGTGAACGCATCGCACGCATTGACACAAAGAATACAACACAATCATTTCTACCACAAATAATCAAGTCCATAATTTCATTAAACTCCACAAATATAATTATTAGCCACTTTCAGCTTCAAATTTATCTTTTATCGGTAATTGTGATATTGTTATCACATTTTAGTGTCGAAGAACGAATCGCGATGCATCAAAAGATCTGTTACGTTTCGTCTATAGTATCGGCTTGAAGAAAACAAAGAAATTAACACTGCTAAAACACGTTAAGCTACCGAAAAAAAACGAGGTACATATGCAAACGTATTCTAAATTTGCCAAATGAACAATTGTTTTGATTAATAGAGGACTGATCAAGGGTACAGTGCACGCGCTTACTACGTAAGATTTGTCGACATGTGATACACAGACGAAAAACATCGCTACGTTGTAGGACGAAAACGCTCTTGGTTTTCAGACAAACTTTATGTACTAGGCGAAAATACTCATGAATAACGCATAAATAAACTGTTAATCTTCATATCTACAAATTTTCCAGTTACGATGTCCACAGATTACACTGAAATTTTGCCACAGTCGACAGCGTCATTATATTTCAGCCATACCATATATGGTATGGTGAAATATATTGTATTCGTAATGTTTCTTTCTTTCTTTCTTTCTTTCTTTCTCCTGTCAAATCTTCAAAGCGATTCATCTCCGTCGTTCCGTGACCGAATGACCTGAAATTTGGCACAAGGGTAAAGTGGGTCAATACCGAGGTGCTGTTTTCTCATTTTTTTCATATCTGCCTCTAAAATGATTTTATTGAAGTTTAAAGGTCATGTTTTGACCAAAACAGTATATTGTGGCCCCCTGTTCCCTTGAATTACAATGGAATGACCTTAAATTTGGTGTAGATAGGCATTAGATAGTTGGTAAAATGATCCAAGTAAAATTTTGGGCATAAACTACTTTAAAATGCTTAATTTCAGCGCTTTTCTGAGGGGAAATTGGTTTTCTTTCGGCTTCCTGCCGTGAACTCCAGTGACCCCAGAGCCCACACGTGCCAGGTGCCAGCGGTCTGGGGGGAGCGAGAGATAATTACTTTATGGACGCCAGCCAATCAGCGACGAGAAAGGCGAATGCTAGTTAATATTCATAAGCGGGGCCTTGCAATCCAGTATATACACAAACAGATGCATATTACAGCCTTACAGTGGCCATATGGTCCCCTTTGCCGGGTTTGAAATTGTAGTTTGCGAGGATTTGGAGTTCAGACAGGGTCATTTGAGCGGTAGCGGACGGTACGCGTGCATTGAACGTTAGTGTCGATGAATTTACCAACATTCCGCATGGCACTATCAATCATTTTCGGCAGATTTGGACAGGGAAAATTGGACGGCTTGCGTTTAGTTTTGATACGTAAGTTTGACAGTGGCGAGAATGCATGTATTTTTCCCCGAACAAATGTAGGTACTTCTAACGTTAGTGCTGTTGTTGTTCTTTTTTGACGTAAACTTTGTACATTCAAATTGTAAGTAACTTTAAACTGCCAGAGTTTGAGCCCAATAAAACACTCTCAATACCAGAGTATCACCACTGACCTCCGAAAAGAAACCCCCGAACAAAGTAGAAACACCTATCCTCCAGGTCTCGCACGCTACGAGCAGGAAACACTCAGACAAGATTACGTCCGATGGCTAATTGCATACAAAGTAAAACAATTTAACAGTGGTATGCAGGGGCATATACTTAACAAAGAATTCCAAGGAAAATGAAATATATAGATAAAGCCAAATCAAGTTAACTTGTTCGTCCTGGGATTTTTCAGAAAAGAAATGAAACGACAGGGTGGTAAAATTCTTGTAAAATTTCGAGACGTCTCCGTTTATGTAATGGCTCATACAAAACAAGAAGAAGATTGAAGTTTTTAGCTTGAAAAAAACAACAACACTCCTACTACACAGTACCTGCACCTGACAATTATTAAAACGTATGCCCTACTTGCTTAAAAAAAAGTTCACTGCAATAATAAATGCACCCACATCACAAGGAGATTATGACGGTACTTAGACCTAGTTATCGAAGTGGAAATTGTTGAATGGCGTCATGTAATTTCATGACGAAAATCTTCTGAATGGAAGATGCGTTTTTTTTTCACTCTCGGAAAAATAGGAGCTGCCGCAATTCTACAAACCAATCAGTTATGCATAGGCGCTCCTGTGGAAGATTATATTCTTCCATATGGGCCCGGGGCATATTGGGCAAGCTCTGTTTTGACATGGAATCAATTCACAATATTAGTTCTCTTTTGGGGATAACTTACATTAAATATTGCATTTTTGCGCAGGGGTGACTTGGAACAGTCCAATGTTGCGTGGGAATGGGTATGGCTGAAATATGCTGTATTTGCACCCAAGCAAATGTCGGCCTTTCTAGTTTTCAAAACATTTCCATCACGAAAACAAAGATGGCGGACGCGGCGTCATGTGTAGTATCCCATGATTCCCTGCGGCAACCGCCGGGCCGCGCGCTAGCGCCGTAAATTGAATAGAAATCGCGGCCTTTTCGGACTCAAAACAGGCAGTTTTTATACTTTTGGCGATCTGATATCTTTATACGGGAAAATTTTGGTTCATTCCTGCTGATTCTGGTGATTTGTTTGGCATATTTCGGGGTTAACGTGCGTTGTAACTTGAATTTTTTTCCCGATTAGCCGATTTGGGCTTTGCAAATATGGGGTGCTGTAAACAATAGCGCCAATGGGAAATGGTTTTGGATTTCAAAATTCTTTGCAACTAACCGATTTTTGCGACTAAGCGTATTGCAAATAGCTGGCTTCCACTGTATTTACAAATACATTGTATATACATGAATTTTTTTAGATTCTGTGTCATCTATAGTTTTTATTTATTTATTTATTTATTTATTGATCTTTAGGGTAGTCCCAAAAGTCTAAAGTTTAAAGTTTTAATAGTTCAAAGTTTTTATGTTCAGATTAATGATATTAAAGAAAACAACAAGATATATAGTGGCCACTAAATGTCTGTACAATGTACAATATTATTGTATATCATAAACATACATGTATGTGTATGTAAAAGTACATGCTCTTGTCAAGTGATCATCAACATTACCATCCCTGCTTTGCATCATACTATTTAAAATAAAACTGATGATGATGGCTGGTTCTTTGCTTGCAAAGATAGTGCAAAGGATGGCATCCTCAGTAGACTTTTATATGGCTGTATAACTATAACAGAAGTACTAACTTTGTGGTTTTCTTTTTTTTTTCTAGAACGTTGTGTTTGGGAAAGTGAACTGTGACACAGAAAGTAAGTATATGGCATCCATCCATCGATTTTGCTACACAGGCAGTTTAAGGCCTGTGACACCTGTAGATTCTCAGTCGAGCAGTTATATGGCCATAACTTTTGATGTAACCATCTGTTTTCAACAATTTTTGGCCAGTTAACGTAATTCACCCATATTCAAAATATGATGACAAGAAAATTGTGGATCCTCAATATTTTGGGTTTAAAAAACCATGTTTTGGTAAAAAATAGGGATGCTATTAAAATGGGTCTGTGCCCACTATGAAATGATTGTCTAACTGAGTCATATTTTCTGGAGTAATAGATTATATCTCTGTGATATCTAATATGCCTGGGGATCTTGCCGCTATACCTAGGTAAGGCTTCATTTTGGGGCAAAAACAGATTTTTTTGACAATTTTTTGGTATTTTTCGTACAAATATCTATACAGCCACGGAAATGAAAGATATTGCAAGAAGACCCACTTGATTTCTGAAGGTCTAAGGCTTAATGAACCTAAATCTGCCCAAAACTCGTAATAAAACTGGTGCCCTGATGTGGGCAGGGGCCGACGAAACACTACTTACCCTACAAGAACTGCGTCCAAGTAAGACATGTTTGACTGTACGTAACATAAACCGATGGTAAAATATGAACGTATTATGTCTGTATCTGTTAAATCGCTGTTGTATCAATGCGAAATTTCGCAAGCAGTTAGCCTTATAAGGCATCAGTCAACTGCCATACTATTATTTTGGGCTAGAAATATCGATTTATAGCATTATTTTGCTGTTTCCTTGAAGTATGAGCGCCTCGCTGTTTTCCCGCCACTCCACACCCCGGGAGGTCGGAACCCATGTTCGGACTGTACCACTTGCAGCTCTCGCGGGGGTGCCCTTTTGTTAACCGCTTCTAGTTATGTCGATATTTGATAAATACTAGATCAATATCTTTAACACTCAATATTAATAAGTCTTAAAAAGTAGTTAGTGTAACCCATACATCGTAAGTTCCTGTTTTCGCAATGTAACATTAGATACTGACATTGGACCGTTCTAAAAACGCTCCGGCCCGGCGGGGTTACCTAAGGTCACGCAGTGGTTCGAATTTCATGTTGGACCAAAATTGTCACAGGCCTTAAAGTGCCCGTGTAGTGAATTTGTCCATCTATGTTAGTACGAGTAACCGTTGTCTAACTTTTTTCAAGTGTCCAAAACAGTTTTTAGCTTGAAGGGTAGAACATTTTCATAGCCCATTTCGGAATGACTTTGACTATTATATAGTAAACAGCTTTTTGAAATATGCCTTTTGATACTTTTCCAGCGGAGGTTGCTCAGAAATTCGGCATCTCCAAGTATCCGACCCTGAAGCTGTTCCGTAATGGTCGGGTGCAGAAACGTGAGTACAGGGGTCAGAGGTCAGTCGAGGCCTTCAAGGAGTACATCGAAGAACAGATGAAGAGTAATATCCGGGAGGTCAACGACCTCAGGGAGCTCAACGACATCGATGTAAGTGTTCTTTTGACACCTTATGGCGAAAATTATAAATTATGTTGTATCTAAATTCTTAATTTGTTTGTAAAGGAAGGAAATACTACTGTGAATTCTGAAATTTTTGTTTTTAGTTCACACAGCAAATTTACGGTCAGAGTCTAGAGATTTGACTGGTACTCACAATGGAAATGCTTGTGATGAGAAGCTTTCACCTGGCATAGAAATTTACGGTCTTTCTTCCATTGGGCTACTATCATTGTTTTAACTGCTAACTCGAAGATCCTTTGGATTCCAGTACTGTGAACCTTGAATGAATTTACATTGATTTATGTTTATCAGGCAGAACTGTCAAAATTGCAAAGACATATTTTCTAAAGAAGTAATATTCATAATCTTCTCTTCTTCTATTCAGGGTAAGAAGAGAAACATCATTGGGTACTTCAATAGTAAGGAGAGCCCCGAGTACAAGACCTTCCAGCAGGTCGCCAGCAACCTTAGGGACGACTGTGACTTCTCTGTGGCTGTTGGGTAAGTGTAGAAACTTTTCTGGTTAGGTTTTATTCTTATGCAGTAGAAGCCGTTTAATTGAGCTACTATAAACAGAAATGTGCGGTACTCTGTTGGGCAATTAACTGGCTTCTAACGTATTTCAATCACTTGAAAGACAAGAAAATATTGGAATTGAAAAAAAAGGAAGTTAATACTACTCTATGTGTGGAATTTTTTCTGCTAGGTTGTGCTGCTGTGTGAAATGCAGTGCCAAACATGTTCTAATCGTCTCCCTGCTACTTAACCCTATACATGTTTTCCTTTTTTCCTTTTACAGAGAGATATCCAAGAAGGAAAGAATATCTGGCGACAACATCATTTTCAGACCCCCAAGAGTATGTTTCTCATTTTTTCATTACAGTCCATGGTAGTGTTATTTAACAGTTACATGCAATCTTCAATGATGGTTAAAATGAATAATACCTCCACCCTTGGGATGTCTCCAAAAAAGGAGCAAAAGTATTCAATGCAAACGTGTTGTAGTTAAGTTTCCTACATGAAAAAGTCAAGTGGAGAATGTTGTAATTCTTTTATCTTCGAATTCAGTAGATACTGTTTCTGTGCTAGTTTTATTATGTATATACATTGTAATGTATATGATTTACGTACATTAAGATAAAAGTAAATACTTACAATACAAACATTCTTTTCTACCCTATCTATGACACAACATTTGAGCAGTGGGTATGTGTTTTGTAGCATGTTTTACCAACACATTTTCCACTAAAGTCAAGAAAAGTTCACTTCAACTCAGTCCTGTAAAATGTTTTATGTTAAAATGCATCTGAAAATTCATCAAAGTTGTAATAACCTAAGAAATAGAATCACAGTTTCTGTGTTATGAAGTTTTATACTAAATGGTGATTTGCTATGTTTTAATCCTTAATCAGATATAGTAATGTCATGGCACATACACCTGAAAGAAATTATTTATTTTACAAATATCTCGGCCCAAAACAGCATTCACCCATTTTGATATTTTCCTGGGTCATATTTTCTATATAAGTTTTCATATTTGTAGAAAATCTTGGTTGTTCAAATACAATTCAGTCGCTACAACAGGATTTAATTAAAAAATGGAGATTTAGTTCCGGATGTTTTGAGTGACTACCATCACTCTTCTTCAGTGTCACTAAAAAAAGTTGTAGAGATTGAATTGTATTTGAATATTGTTTACCTGAATGTCTAACCATCATTAATGTAAAAATCTTGGTTGTTTTATGTATTGTTCCTATGTCCTCCCTACCCCAGACTAAGGACCAGGACATGGTGTACCTGGGTTCTCTTGTCAACAAGGACCTGCTGACCGCTTGGACAACGGACAAGTGTGTGCCGCTGGTTAGGGAGATCACATTCGAAAATGGGGAGGTAAGTGATCCTCACTACTACCAGGGTTGAGCGCTGATCAGGCAAGTGCATGTCCTACGGAAGTAAGATTTTTCCATGAGTGAGATTTTGACATTTATGGTATCAAGCATTAGTCAACACAAAAATAAAGCCAACAATTACAAAAGAGTTCCATTACTCAATTTACTGGAAGTGAAAATTTGTAGGAAAATGTCATTTGAATTTTGGGCTAGTAATTTCTATGGCCGATAGGACATGTGAATTTTAGAAAACTTGCCCAACCCTGACTACCAACAGACACCTCTTCTCTATCGGTGTTTGTATTGAATTAAAAGATGTCAAGTTATAATTTAATGTAATTGTCTTCCCTCTTCTTTGCAAAATAAAGAAAGAGTTTATTTTGTTATTGTATTGAAAGACTTTAAGTTATGACATGTTCAAAGTATTTGTGTTCTGATATAATTTTTCTTTGTCCTTCTATTCAGGAACTGACAGAAGAAGGCCTGCCATTCCTTATCCTGTTCCACAACCCTGATGACGCTAACATTGTTCAGAAGTTTAACCAGATTGTTAGCAGAGAGCTTCTGCACGAAAAAGGTACCATCCATTTTCACTTGTTTTATTGCATGACTAGTAAATCGCCATCAAGTATAACTCTCCAGTTTTGTACAGCAAGTAGAAGCTGCGTAAGAACGGACTGTAAGGTTTGATCCACTCAGGGTAGGACCCTCTTTTTTGTCTTTATTTGTTTTATTGCATGACTTTTAAGCCACCATAGGACGTAACACTCCAGTTTCAACACAAATATGTTTTAAGTGCCTTTTCCAAGAGTACAACATTGGGGCCTGTTAGGGACTCCAACCCAGAACTTTAGATTCTTACTCTTAGTCAACAAGTGTAACCACAAGGCATTGATGTAAACCAAGCTATTGACTATAGTCATTGTCATTGTCTGTACTACAAATATAGCATTTGTCATTAACAGTCTAGTGACTACATGTGTAGCCAGTATATACAGTTTTGAAGACTGTTAAAGTATCATAACTCTAGTATCATAAGTCTAGCATAGAAGTTCGGCTTCTTCTCGCTTCTTAAAAATTTACTTTTTCTCTCCATTAGGAAACATCAATTTCCTGATAGCAGATGGTACAAAGTTTACCCACCCCCTGCACCATCTGGGGAAATCTACCAAAGACCTGCCTGTGCTAGCTATAGACAGCTTCAGACACATGTACCTGTTCCCTGATATCTCTCAGATGAAGTAAGTACAGTTGTATCAGTTGTAAACATATATGCACTTATGAGTGGAGACTCATTGGAGAAAAGGGAGTTGCAGCACTTAAACTGTATTATGAACTGATCTTTGTAGTATTGAAAGATCCATAGCAATTTCTAAAAAAGATCCCATAGCAATTTTTAGCACCATAGGGGCAGTGAATTGTTATATACTTTGTCTAGGGCACAGTATTGGACACTGCAGTCCAAGTACAACGGTCTCCTTCCATTGCGAGAGTTAAAGACTTGTGCTTTGTAAACATGTGATCTTGCAGATGCATGACATAAGCAATAGCTCAAATGTGCCAGGAAGTTCATAATGCCCACCATCTGTAAATGGCCTCCTTTCTACATCTTGCAATTTAATGAAAGTAGAGATATGAATTAATTTCTTTTAACTTCTATTTACAGTGTACCTGGAAAGTTGAAACAGTTCTGTGCGGACCTTCACTCTGGAAAACTGCACAGAGAGTTCCACCACGGCCCCGACCCAACCACGCCCCCTCAGATAGCCGGACAAGATCAACAACAACAACAACAACAACAGGTCTGTACTTCATCCTATAAAATACTCTCTCTCTGTATCTGTATCTATATAGCTGGTAGAACTGCCCTTCGGCGTAACACACCAGCTTACAGTCTCTCTGACATGTTGTCCCCCCCAAAAAAAGAGGCAACCTAATACACGTTATCCAACTTCGTTGTTGAAACACAGACAGAATTCCATATCAGAATTCTATGCTGCACTAGCGTCTTTTCTGAAAATGTGGTGTAAGTGTGAACGGTTGGCTTGAGGTTGTGAATGTCCTTTCCCACGTACTCAGAATTCTATTCAAGTTTCTTCTAGACGATCACTACTAAACTGCAGCCAAGATTGTTTTGGAAAGAAAGCTCTTTTGCTTAAGTGTTGCAGTTTTTGTGACAATTTAAGGTACAATGTTGGATTAAAAGAAGATCCATAAGAAAACGTCTTGGGTATTCTCGGCGTTGTATATTCCAACTTAAATCTAATAATAAAATCCTGTGAATAAATCTATATATTTTCTCTTATAAGACAATAGAAAAAAGGTCACCGCTAAAAACTTGAGGTATATCTTACCCAAATTTAAACAGGCACCCAAAAGTCAGGACAAACCTAAAATCCTTCCACCCTTACTTTAAACCTGTACAGGCACCAAATAGTGAAGAAACCCCAGAAAAACCTGAAGACCCTTCCAAAGAAAGCAATGATAAAACCAATGACGAACCCCACAAACCACTTATACAGACTGGTACAGATGTGGGAACTGGTAGGGAAAAATCTGGCAAACCAACTACTGATGCGAAAGCCAGTTCTGTGAGTTTTGTAACCAAATATCTCCCCGTTTTCTACTTCAAATGGCATGCAGTATGTGCATGAAGAGAAATTCAAGGCATTGTCATCGTGTTTAACTAAACCATTACGTATTCTTTTCCAACAGTTCAGATGATAACATTTTTCAAGTACTTTCGCTACAAACTATTGACTGTAGAGTAGAGTATATAGCACACAGATTCCATTGCATGATGGGAGATATGGGGCAATGTGGGTAATGCAACGGGCAAATAAAATCATTGCACAGAAGCGTGGTGTGAAAACTAGCTGATTGCTGCCTACCCCTTGTGTCAGGGATCCCAGAAGCAGTATAATCAAATACTGGATATTACTACTACTACTATTACTGTTACAACATTTTTGTACCTTGACAGTGTACATTATACCAGACACAAAATGCAAGCCCTGTCATGGTCACTGTGATGATATTTTCCGCTGTATTACCCATAGTGCCCTGTATCTCCCAGTATGCAATGGGATCTGTGAAAATGTCAAATTGACACATCAGTAAATGTTTACCCACCACCCATCCCTTTCAAGACTTCCAAACCCCCTTCTCTGGACCTGCCACAAACTTTTGTCTCTATCAAACTCTTCCAACAATCCCAAATACTCCAGTCTTTTCCAAACCACATTGAAGATCTTATCTTCACAGTAAAACTTTTCCAAGCATCCCAAATATTCCAACCTTTTCCAAACCACATTGAAGAACTTATCTCCCCAATAAACTATCAATTCAGCATAGTAGATAGTGTAACTATGTGACTAAATGGCGTCTTTTAAAACCCCATACGCAGCTTTCAGGAGGACAGGCTGGGTCTTTGCCTAAAGACCCAGGACAGCATCCAACCGTAAAGAAAGTAAGACAAAGGGATAGTCTATTTACAAAAAGCTCCCTGTTTTTCCCCTATTCTAATTTTTCAATTTTTCAATTCCATGCAGTAAGGAAAAATGTAAAGTCACAGATATCACTTCACCCAAACTATAGTTTGTGCCAAATGCACCAAACGAAACATCTAAACATTGATATGAAATGTGATATACCCTTTTCTTCAGTATTTAACTTGTACATGTTTTGTTTCCATATACACCTTTTAGTTAATATTTTTGCTGTTGAAAGATGTACAAATACACTATCATACTTCTGTATCATTTGCAAAGCTTCAAGTACACTCATTCATTCATATCTTCACAGCTCATACACAGGAAGATTAATTTTGATTCAGGTGCAAAATTGATTGTTTGTTTTTTATTTGTGTTTGCACAGGGAGGTGGCTCCGCCCCACAAGAAAAGAGGCCAACCACTCCGCCCGAGAGTCAGTTTGTAAAACTGGCGCCGAGCAAGAACAGATACACTTTACTCAAGGATGAACTCTAAACCTTAACTAGTGTCTGTTTTCTTTGTCCCTAGTTTACATGGAGGAAAAATATACCTTTAAAGCTCTTTGCCTTGAAGGCTTTTACTTGAATTTGTTTAAGCGTTCCTTGAGGAACAACAGAAGATAAATTGGATAGTGAGTGAGAGGGATTTGACATCTCAATACTATTTCTTGCTTTAAAAACAAAAAAAACTGTTCAAATTTATGTCGAAAACGTGTTTTTTATGTAAATTTTTTTGGTTAAAATTGCTGCAACTTTAGATTGTTTTCCTTATAAGGATGTCATAACGACAATTTGTATTTTTTGTTTCTTTGTTTTAAGAGGACAATTTAGGAGTTGCTGGAAGAGGTATATTTTTCTCCCATGTTCTTAGAATGCCGGCAGATAAAACATTGCAAACATTTTTGTCAAAAATAGAACACTTCACATTTAGGAATCAGAGTCTTAGAATGACGTGCTATTTATGCTAGAACCAGATGCTGGTACAGTTAAATACTATTTGGTGAATAGAGCCTAGGAAAAAAATGTTGTGTTTCCTGTTTCTCTACGTACCCTAGAAAAACCTGCTGACCCTAGAGATTTTTTGGGGGGTGGTCAATGGAGTCACATAGCTGCCAGTTAGAATTTTTATTCATCCTGCTTCCTGTTGAAGTAAAAACACTGCTTGTCCTATCTAATGAAGGATAAATGTATCGCTTATGCACAAAATTAAAGTTTGACATTGAAATACAGGTGTCCTTATGCATTTCAGTTACTTTGTTCAACTGTATTGTAATATGTATCACAAGAGTTTTGGCCAGCCTAAAAAAATACAAGAAAAAAAAAGAAAATAATCTACCTACAGACCCTAATTTGTTCAGGACTGAAACAGGAAACACAACGTTTTTTCCCTAGGTGTAACTTCATGCATCTTCCTATGCATTTTCCTATGTACCGGTAATGCAAAATGCTGAATTGTAATTTGAACCGAAGTATGCATTTGTCAGTGTTAATCTACGGGGACTAGGGGGTATACTCGATTGCTGCCCAACTATTTGAAAGTGGTGTTAAATAAAAGCTTGCTGGAATATCTGGAGAGCAGTTTCAAATCTTGAAACACTGTCACCCCCCCCCCCCCACTGTATACTTTCGCCCTATGTATGTTTTCACTGACACATGTATTACATGTGAATGGATAAACATCATTAAAATGATCATTCCCAAAGCCACACAAACAACGTTAGGAAGAAGTCAGTAGGTTACAATTTAAAGTGTTAGCTTTCCACTTTTGAAGGACCACATTTTACACAGTCTTTAAAGTGTTTTGCAGGAAGAGGTACATGTAGTGCTGTACCTTGTAAAAGGTATCTTTGCAATTGTTATGATGGTGGATAAATAAATGGCATTGTAGAAAATTACTTGTCAATATGGTACACAGTGTCTCAGAACCAATAAAAGAGTACCTTCAACTTTTGTATGGCAATGCCAACTCTCCTAGATCCGCCGGGTGCCCTAAGACTGTTACATGAGAAAATTGGCATGATAAGCATGTCCACTGTTTCAAATACGCATACGCAGCGCCAGGAACTATGGGTAATGTGTCAAAGGTCAAAGCCCCTGACATGTATACACATCACGTCTCGAAATTGTTATACAAATCAAGGCAATGGTGAGAGAGAACTGTTTACAAGTTAGGGGCCTTGACCTTTGACATATTACCCACAATACGCTGCACATGCGTAGCCTGTTATCCATCCGTATTATAGCTCCCGAGTTGCAGAGAGGACAGAAGAGACTCGGGAGCTATAATACGGCTGGATAACACGCTAAGACATGCGCACTCTGAGCCATGAACACGCTTATTGAAGCCTTATCAAGAGTGTATTGAACAGCTGAATAGCTGAAGTGTGCTTCTGAGAATTATGAGTAGTAGATGTCTTGAAATTACCTTTTTTTATTGTGACAGTCTTAACACACCTGGTGTATAGAATGGGAGTTCACCTTACACCTTTCTCAAAGTCCACAGTTTTCTTGCATCTGTAAAATTTCTGTAGTAAGATAGAGTATTGTATCTTTTTATGGAAAAAAAGAATGACCTAGCAGTCAGAGGTGTACCATCCTAGAGACAGAATTGGTGGTAGTCTAAATGTGGAATATCTTTGCATTCAAAAATGAAAATTAAATGCAGACACTCTCTCTACAAACAATTGTGTGGGTCACTCATTGTTGAACGTATTTCTGTTTCTCAAAATTATTTCATCGGGTGGGTAGAACAAAGGATTAGATTTTTCTTTCACACAACTAGAAATGTCTCTCACCTACTTAGTAATACGTTTTGATGCCCTTCAGACATCTTCCTCAGAGCTTCTGACTGGAGTGCTACTGTACCAGTGGACCAAAGAGGCTGTTTGGATTAGAAAATCAAGCCAGTGAAGAACCGGGACTAGGGGTATAGAGACTTGCACTGTTTGGGGTTGCACCGGTCATTCCGATTAACAGCTGTACTCTCATGCTCATACCCAATAGCTGAGTGCTAATGCCCCTGTCACATTTCGCGAAAATAGATCGGACGACGATTCTGCGGCAATCGCCCGAGCCTCGCTTATAATAATAACTTTATTGCACAACAATTGTACAAGGTACAAAGTATGGCTTATATGTGACAGGCGGTTTTCATGTGAAAAATACGCGCAACCCTCTGTCGATCTTAGATATGGCTGACTTTGCTGTATGCCCGAAGATGAGAGAGAGAGAGAGAGAACTGGTTTATTTATCAACACACACAAAGTCATACAAGTTCGTAGTCCGTAGACTAAATTGCCTCGTAAGGTACAAAAGAGAGTATGAAGGAAAGCTCAGCCTACGTGCATTAATCAAAGTATAATAATTACAAATTCCCAATTAACTTTACAATTTAAAAGTGTGGATCTACACACACACACACACACATCGTGGATAATGTGACGGGTATTAGCAGACATAGTCTTTGGTAAGACTTACTGGCAAATGGGCCGTGCAATTAAGCGGCTTCTACTGTATTGGCATTTGTACAACAACTAGAAACACAACCCTCATGATTCTTACAATAAATAACTTTATAAGTATGACATCATTAAGTTAAACTTAGGTTGCAACATACACCGCAAGCCAAACGATTCTTTTGCTATCAATGATGTCAGCTTTATAAAGGAAAGTATTAAACCAATATAGTCGTGAATATTGAAACAAGGGACACATTATGAAAATCCGCACCAAGTCTTATTGTTCTTTCTTGCTGTGACTCGAGCAATAACTCCAATACGCAACCGCCGGATATACATTTTTTATTTGGTATGGTGTGTTGCTACTGAAATGTACTCGTCTAAGCACCGAAGCTACTGTATGACCAAGGGTTATACAAATGGAGATAGGCACTGCCCAATACACCAAAAGTCGTTGGAGGAATTTTGCTTCTGTGTATACTAAGATATACAAAGAACAATCAACAAATTAAACAAAACACTTCACGCATATGGGACCATAATGCTAGAAGCTCTGAGAGCTAAAACCTTTATTCAGGATTCTACTCCTTTCCCAGCCTTTTTGCCACCCTGGTGCTGAAGTCGGTGGGACGGACCATCATTTTGGTCTTTTTCAGAGAATAGTACCATTCATAGTGGAACGGATACCAAAGGACACCCGCACCATCGTTGACGTTGAACCCGTCGGTATCTCGGAAGTACGGACCGGTCAGGCTACTGTAGCCACCACCATCACTGTACCACCAGCCACCACCGTACACTTCTGCCATTGAATGTGAGGAGTGGTTGTCTTTGTCGTGCCCACGGGTGCTGAACTTTGCACCATTGTTGCCAGATGAAGAGTCCGACAGTTGGAACCCATCCCCGGCCGTCCCACTATACCCCCCGACACTCAGGATGTAATCACCTCCCGGACCGATTGAGAAGGTGGAGTATCTGGCGTGCTTCACATTCCCTGCCCAGTCCTCTAGCTCAATATATAACTCGTACACGTTCTGGTGCGTTAGACGGTACATGTTGTCTAACCCCAGCCAATACTCTCCACTAGAGTCCCCAAACCCGTCTTGGTAAGCCCAAATACGGCGGAAAAACTCGATTGACCCGTCAAACCTCCTCTGTATGACCGTCCACCCTCCCCCATCTGTGGTTTGGTCACAGTATACAGAGACTGGGTCGTTAACATGGGCCGGTTTGATAGAAAACACCCCGCTAGCTACAGAACCAAACATCGCCTGAGCAGTGTGAATCTCAGAACAGTCATCAAAATGGTTCTCTCGCCAGAGGTCGTCAGTGTTGGCCGGATGGTTGTGTGGAAGGCGTTGCCTGTGGTCTCCCCGTTTCCTGTTCTCTTCGTCATTAGTTGTCGTTGGAGACTCTGTGACAAATGACACGGCAACTAGACCTCTAGCATCAATGAAAATTTCACTGTTGAACCTATATGAAATTGTAATTGTATTGTATTAGCAGGAAGTTAATAGTGCAATTCTAGGAAAAACCATGACCGAATAGCATTTACTGAAACGTTGCATCTGTCTGTATAAGAAGCTCACTTTGTTGCTGCTCCTCATCACCAGGATGAGGGTGATGAGGCTCTTGTGAGGACAGGGTTCCTCCAACATCAGCTGTCTGTTCTTCAGGGTCCTGCAGGGTTCCTAGGGGAAAGAATAGACACATGAATTATCTTTATTCGTCGTAATTGTCAGGTGCCTAGGTTACTTTTCTTTTGTTTTATCTTACTACATACTGTGCCAATAGAACGATTTGATCTTATGCCATGAATCAATTCGTAAGGGGAGAAATGGACACATGTATTCTGTCTACTCATGCATTCTGTGTATTAATGGTAATACCATGTTAGGTGCTCATATGAAAAAGAAGTGGTGTGCAGTTTATCATTAGTGACCCTGCTTCTGGGCCAAACGTCTAAAGTTCAAAACGTTACGGAGCAAACTAACATTTGTTTGAACTTATTTTCTACTGTTTACTGTGTCAATAGAATATTGGTCTACAGGTTGTGATACACTTGTATATCTCTGTGGTCAACATGCAATAATAGTAGCCTCTGATAACACAAGCGTAGCTGGCGAAGATTATTTGACCCCTTCCTATGGGGAAGTAACTATCGGGCGGGCCGCAAGGAGCGCGATTTAGTTAGGCTAGAAAAACGTTGTTGCTACCGTTTGTAAGCACTATGCTGACCATACATACGTGTCTCTCTACTTACCACAATCCACGCCATGCTTCTGTAACATGTCCAGAAAGTCACCACAGATCGCCTGGGGAGTTCCGAGCTCAGCGTGTTCCAAGTCGTTGCCAGTGGCTAGAGTGGAAGAATTCGAACGTTGATAAACACACCCTGTATACTAACCAACAAGAATATTCTTTGCTATCAGTACACTAATTGTTATTGGGTGGGCCGACTACACTCGGTCCTGAGCCAAACACGCTGCCGCTGCGCCACGCGATCTCACTAATCCTTTGTTTGGGCTGTATATAAGGCAATATTTTCCCCGTGCATATTCGTGAAACTCCATATGGTAGTATGCCATCTACATATGGTAACATGCACATCTTTGTACTGAATGCGTTTGTTTTTACACAGATTGTCGTCTGTTGCATTATATTGAATATCGTACAGACATGAAGCAGTAATGAAGAGATAGAAAGTAGATAACAGCTGATAGCTTGTCTGCGAAACCAAATTATATCGGTTTTGCCTGCTTACGTCGTATATCTATATCGGTAAGAGTCAGTTCCATATGGTACTCTTGTTACCTATTTTTGTGTGACATTACAACTTGTACCAACCTGTCTCAACACACTCCTCCCAAACCCTGCACAGCGACAGGGTCAACTGGTCAGTACGGCCTTCTCCGGTCACTACAGACCACTGCAGAACTGCGGTCACCACGAACACGTGGATGGACGACATCTTGTGGGGCTGATCTCTCAGCGAATAACAGCTACAGTATATGTACACCGGATGGTGAAGTTCTCATGCAACTGCTGTATAAATAGTTATGATATGGTATACATTTTAGGGCCCCTGACTATGATTGGAATAGCGCTGCTTGAATGATGTCAATGCCATTATCATCTGGAGTAACATAGATACTAGTGGATATTGTAAGGAACAAATTGTTCAAATCAGGACCAAGTTAGTTGCATATTAATGCCATTTATTGATACTAGGGCTCTGTAATGCCCGAAGAGGAAGTTACTGCGCGGCATTAGAGAACGTTTAATGTAGCCTATGTTGAAATTCGCGAAAAAGCGCTACCATCCCTCCCTCCCCTCAAATAAAAGCCAGTACTGCAAGAAGACTGCGAAAGAGGCTAAATGCCAACACACTGTACTCTCTCGGTGTGACTCAAGCAATAGATATCACAGGCAGGTAGGGCAGCCACGTCATATTCAGACAGAATGGCGTGCTGAAATCTAGTGTTCCGCTTCAGACAGAAAGAGTCCTGAGTTATGTGAGAGACTGTGCTGTACAAGAAACATTCAACAGCGGAACGAAACTGTATTTAGCAAGTTTACTTTATTTTCTTAGTGGTTATCTCTTGAAGTAAGTTTACTTCGCAAATGATGCTAAAACTATTGAGAGCTCAAATGAAGGAACTTTCACTCTTTTTGAGCCTCGTTTTTGCCACCCTGGTGCTGAAGTCGGTGGGACGAACCATCATTTTGGTCTTCTTCACAGAATAGTTTTGGTTATTGATTAACGGATACCAGTGGACGCCCAAACCATTGTTGTTGTTGAACCCGTCGGTATCTCGGAAATATGGACCATTCAGGTTACTGTGGGTGCTACTTTTGTACCACCAGCCACCACCGTAAGCTTCTACCATTGAACCTGAGTAAGTATCTTGGTCGTGCCAACGGGCGCTGAACTTTACACCATTGTTACATGTAGATGTTGAACTCGACAGTGAGAACCCATCCCCGGCCGTCCCACTGTACCCTCCGACACTCAGGATGTAATCACCTCCCGGACCGACTGAGAAGGTGGAGTATCTAGCGTACTTCACATTCCCTATCCAGTCCTCAAGCTCAATATACAATTCGTACGCGTTCTGGTGCGTTAGACGGTACATGTTGTCTAACCCCAGCCAGTACTCGCCACTAGGGTCTCCAAACCCGACTCCGTAAGCACCGATCAAGCGGTAAAACTCGAGGGACCCGTCAAACCTCCTCTGTATGGCCGTCCACCCTCCCTCATCTGTGGTCTGGTCACAGTATACAGAGACCGGATCGCTAACATGGGCCGGTTTGATAGGAAACACCCCACTAGCTACAGAACCAAACATTGCCTGAGCAGTATATATCTCAGAGCAATCATCAAAATAGTGCTCTCGCCAAAGGTGGTCAGTGTTGGCCGGGTGGTTGTGTAGAAGGTGTTGCTTGTAGCCTCGTTCTCTTTTGTTAATCTCCTTTTCGTCCTCAGGTGAAGTCGTCAAAGATTCTGTAGAAGGATAAAGGATGATCGAAAAAAATTCAGATAAGTTAAAGAGTAAGTCTTTGTATTCTTGTCTACAACATAGCATGAGGACGAAGACTAAAAATAACAATATGGATTTCCTCTCATGCTACATTTTAACTGTCTTTATCGTGAACTTATCGTTAGACATGGTTATAAAATGCTGGTAGAATTTACTAACAAAGAGAACGTTGAACTTTATGTCTCCACTGTCAAGTTATATAACAAGCAGGAAATTATTGGTTGTAAGTTTCAAGAGGTAACAAAATAACAGAATGATATGAAAAGTGTGGTATACACATACATGTACAATGTATATGCATTTTCCAACAATAAGTGGTTCACCTTGCTTTTTCTCCTCATCACCAGGATGAGGCTCTGGTGAGGACAGGGTTCCTCCTACATCAGCTGTCTCTTCTTCAGGGTCCTGCAGAGTTCCTAAGGGAAGAATTGACACATACATTACTTTTATTCGTCGTAATTCTCAAGTGCTTATGTCAAAAGAAAGCCTAGACATATTACTTTTTATCTATTTATCTTACTATATGCTGTGTCAATAGAATGATTTGGTCAAATTGCCATGATACATCTCCTAGGGGAAAGATAGACATGTATTCTCAAACTGTCTTGATATGGTAGTGTCATGTTGGGTGTATTGATATGGTAGTGCCATGTTTGGTGTTCATATAAAATAAACGTGGTGAGCAGTTCATTATTAGCGATCCTGCTCCTGTGTCAGATGTCTAAAGTTCAAAACGTTACTAAACAAATTAACTTTTGTTTGATTCTATTTTCTACTGTTTATTTTGTCAATAGATCATTGGTTTACATCCAAGTTGTGATACTGTATCATATATTTGTTCTGTTTGTCAACATTTAATAAAAGTACCCTATGTATACACAACCTCCCAATAGCGGAATTAATTGATAGGGTTCGGTAACTGTAGGGCGGGCCGCTAGGAGCGCGATTTAGTCAGGTTAGAAAAAGACGCACATTGCTGTTATCGTTTATTGCTGTTATTATTGTACCGACTGAGAAGGTGGAGTATCTGGCGTACTTCACATTCCCTCCCCAGTCCTCAAGCTCAATGTACAGCTCGTAAGGGTTATGGGCCGTTATATGGTATATGTTGTCTAACCCCAGCCAGTACTCACCACTAGAGTCCCCAAACCCATCTTGGTAAGGCAAGATATAGCGGAAAAACTCGAGGGACCCGTCAAACCTCCTCTGTATGACCGTCCAACCTCCCCCATCTGTGGTCTGATCACAGTACACAGAGATTGGGTCATTGCCATGACCCGGTTTGATAGTAAACACCCCACTATTTATCGAACCAAACATTGCCTGCGCAGAATAAATCTGAGAGCAGTCATCAAAGTTGGTTGTTCGCCAAAGATCAGCAGGGATGGACGGATGGTTGTGTGGAAGGTGTTGCTTTTTGCCTCGTTCGCCTTTGTTTTTCTCCTGTTCATCCTCTCTTGAAGTCAAAGATTCTGTAGCAGGGCAAAGGAATGAAAAAAATTCTACTACATATAGCATTAGGACTTTGCATATCAGTGTACAGACTTATTCCTTCAACTTATGCATGATTTTGCAAATGGTTATAAATCGTTGGTAAACCTTTCTACAAAAAAAATGGTGTTATTTGATCTTCATGTCTGAGTCAAAAGTGTTGAACTATAATAACAGGTAGTTATCATGATGGGGCATGAGTGGTTACAAAGAGAGAAACAATAGTATAAAAGCTGGCACTTCCAGATTTGGTTTAGTCACTGACGAAAGACAGTGGTTGCTCTCTGAAACATCTGACCATTTCAAAAATCTATCCAGTCGCTGGAGTAGCTTTTACCATACGCACTGCCTGGATGTCTAACATTCATAGACGTATCAATGGCAGAATGGTATTCAAATTGTGTTCCACAAGCACAGTTTGTGCGTTTTTCAACCTTAAGTGGCTCACCTTGTTGCTGCTCCTCATCACTGGGATGAGGCTCTAGTGAGGACAGGGTTCCTCCAACATCAGCTGTCTCTTCTTCAAGGTCATTCAGGGTTCCTAAGAAAATAAATGGATACATGTACCCTTTTACATTTGTATTTGTGCAATACCAGCTGCATTTGTGAAATAACAGTCCTGTGAAGTTAATTATTAGCGGTCCTGCTTCTGAACCCATTGTCTAAAGTTCAAAACGTTACCAGGCAAACTAACTTGTGTTCGATACAATTTTCTACTGTTTACTGTGCCAATAGCATATTGATCTACAAGTTGTGATACAGGAGTATATCTTTGTTGGTCAACATTTGATAATGGTAGCCTGTCTTTACACAAGTTCTCGATGGCGAGGTTCAATTGACCTCGTCCTAGGTGGCGGTAACTGTCGGGCGGGCCGCTAGAAGCGCGATTTAGTCAGGCTAGAAATACATTGTTGCTACCGTTTTAAGCAAGTTACACACTATGCTGTACATACATACGTGTCTTTCTACTTACCACAATCCACGCCATGCTTCTCTAGCATGTCCAGAAAGTCGCCACAGATCGCCTGGGGAGTTCCGAGCTCAGCGTGTTCCAAGTTGTTGCCAATGGCTATAATTAGATATAATGGAAAGATTCAAGCGTTGGTCATTACATCCTACATAACAGCCAACAATACAGAATTCATGCAAACCACCTTGTACAGTATCGCATAGTGAGTAAAGAAAGTAGCACAGCAGTCCTATTGTCGATTGCTATTTATATGAATTTAGTTTCTTTGCCATAAATCTCATCTCCATATGGTAACATACACATCTCTGCATGCGGCTATGGTCTGTTTTCAAACAGATTTTCCTCTGTTGCGTTGTATGGAATATCATACAAGCAGGTAGCAGTTGTAATAAAGAGGTAGAAAGTAGCTGACCCATTTTCAGTAAAACCAACCTGCTTTGTATCGATATTGCCTACTTAAGTTAAAATCACCCTTTTCATATCTATCATGCCACCCCACCCCACCCCCCATGACCAGAAGGTCTGGTGAGGTAGGTAATTCTACAGCTATATACAGGTAAGAGTCTGTTCCATATGGTATTCTTGTTACCTCTCTTTGTGCAACATTTACAATTTGTACCAACCTGTCTCAAGACACTCCCCCCAAACCCTGCACAGTGACAGGGTCAACTGGTCAGTACGGCCTTCTCCGGTCACTACAGACCACTGTAGAACTGCGGTCACCACGAACACATGGACGAACGACATCATGTGGGGCTGCCGTTTAATCTAATAACAACTGCAGTACATGTGCACCAGATGGTGAAGTTCTCATGCAAAGGTGTATAAATAGTTAGTTTATGCTGTCATAGTGTATACATTTTAGAATCCCTGACTACATTTTGGAATAGCGCTGCTTGAATAACGTCAAGGCCAATAAGAGGGGTAACTTACATAGCACCGAAAGGACTTGTATGTTAATATTATTCCTTGATGCTAACACACTAGACGTTTCTCGTGTGACTCCAGCAATAGTAAGCACGATAGGCACTTCCTACTGGGAAAGGTATGTGGTTACTGAAATCTGAGTTCCACTTCGGACAGGGAATCAAATTAAAGAGTCTTGAATTGTGTGTAAGACTGTGGCGTACAAGAAACATTCAACTAGAATCAAACTGTATTTAGTTGACTTTATGTTCTGTTTCCCGGGAGTGGATTCGTTTGAAGTTAAATTTATTTTGCGCATGATGCCCAAACCAATGAGAGCTACATTGACAGTATCTTACAGGTTTTTTTAACAAGATTGTTCAGAGCAAAGTCCACTTCGAGGCTAAAAAGTTGGAAATAATTGTACACTGAGATAGCGGTGGACTAGAGGTATTGAAGGCTGATGAGTTGTAGACAGGAGGGAAACAGGTGTCGTCCAGTTCCATAGAGTTCCATAATTTGGCTGTCCGGGGAAAGAAACTGTTGCTGTTGCTGTAAAAAGGACTTCGGCAATT
The DNA here is from genome assembly GCF_000003815.2 of Branchiostoma floridae. Classification (NCBI taxonomy): domain Eukaryota; kingdom Metazoa; phylum Chordata; class Leptocardii; order Amphioxiformes; family Branchiostomatidae; genus Branchiostoma; species Branchiostoma floridae. The sequence continues at coordinate 14,729,486 of NC_049996.1, read as the reverse complement.
GAACAGTGTAGCGGTGTGAGTTTGAAGAAAACTTAATGTTGCGCTGAAGTGAAAGTGAAGTGGAGGGACAAGTAGTATGAGATCATTGGAACAATAGTCATGAAAGTACCGTTTTTACCCCTTTTCGAGCATCATGTCTGCCACCCTACCCTACTGCCCTAGTGCTGAAGTTTGTGGGCCGGATCATCATTTTGGTCCTCTTCAGAGAATAGTTATTGTTATTACTGTAGAACGGATACCAAAAGACGCCCAGACCATCGTTGCTGTTGTAGCGGTCGGGATCTCGGAAGTACGGACCGTTCAGGTTACTGTGGCCGAAACCGTTGAACCACCAGCCACCGCCGAAATATTCCGCCACTGAAGTTGAGGAGTCGGTGTCTTGGTCGTACCAACCGGTGCTGAACTTCGCACCATTGTTGGTAAACGATGGACTTGACAATAAGAACCCATCCCCGGCCGTCCCACTATACCCCCCGACACTCAGGATGTAATCATACATTGGACCGACTGAGAAGGTGGAGTATCTAGCGTATTTCACATTCCCTACCCAGTCTGAAAGCACAATATACAACTCGTACGTGTTCTGGTGCGTTATACGGTAGATTTTGTCTAACCCCAGCCAGTACTCGCCATTTGGTTCCCCAAACCCGTCTCGGTAAGCACCGATACGGCGGAAAAACTCGAGGGACCCGTCAAACCTCCTCTGTATGACCGTCCACCCTCCCCCATCTGTGGTCTGATCACAGTATACAGAGACTGAGTCGCTCTTATGACCTGGTTTGATAGAAAACACCCCACTAGCTATAGAACCAGACATTGCCTGAGCAGAATAAATCTCAGAGCAGTCGGCAAAGTTCGTTTTTCCCAATTGGCTGTTTGCGTTGGCCGGATGGTTGTGTGGAAGATGCTGCTTGTAGAATCGTTCTCCTTTGTTTGTGTCCTTTTCGCCGTCAGGTGAGGTCGTCAAAGGTTCTGTAGCCGGGCAAAGGATGATTGAAAAGCATTCAGACACCTTACAGCTAGCTATAAGTCTCAGTATAGTCTATTTACAAATGCAGCATTAGGAATAAGACCGAATACAATATCGATTTCCGCTCATGTTACATTTTAACTGGAACGGACATGTCGGCAGGAACTGAAGATATTGCTACGTGGTATATCATCAACAATGTACATCAATGTAAAAAATATCAATATCATCAGCAATGTACATCAATGTAAAAATATCTGAAACGTCGGACCGTTTCCTAACTTTATACAGTTTCTTGCGTAACTATTATCTTGCATATCTAAGTACTTAATTTGATGTCTAACCGTCATCAGCCTATTCATGACAAAAATGGTATTAGAATGTGCACTACATGTTTGTGCGTTTTTTTTCAACTGTAAGTAGCTCACCTTGTTGCTCCTCATCATCACTGGGATGATGCTCTAGTGAGGACAGGGTTCCTCCAACATCAGCTGTCTCTTCTTCAGGGTCCTGCAGGGTTCCTAAGGGAAGAAATGGACACATGAATTCTTTCTACATCTATGTTTGGGGTGATGCCATGTTAGGTGAAATAGAAGTGATGTACAGTTAACTGCGATGTATTTTACAGTTCTAAGTAAGTTACTAGTATACACTATGCTGGTCATAGAAGAAAGTACTCAAAAGTAATGTGTCTCGATATACCTACCACGGGTCTCACTAAATACCGAAAACAACCGAAAACAACCGAAAACAACCGAAAACAACCGAAAACAACCGAAAACAACTTTCACTAAATACCGAAAACAACCGAAAACAACTTTTAACTACCGAAAACAACCGAAAACAACTTTTAACAACCGAAAACAACTCGACACAACCATAAACAACAGACAATCATTTCAATGGGTTATTATTTAATAATTTTGATTTTATTTTGGACAGAAGTTAGGCTAGGACGACCAATGTTATTAATACAATATTAGTAATAATAGAGTCAACGATCTCCTTTGCCTTTTGGAATATATTAATGTTCGATTTCAGATTCACGGATCCTGTAAGTATCCTGTATGTTATAAACGGGAACTGCTTGGTTAACTCGCAAACTCATCAATGGATATCTATACTACTTGGCATCTATTGTGTAACTCCAAGCAGAGGTTACGGTGGAGCGGGGGTGTAGTAGTGGCCCCAACATGAAATCGCAGTCACTACTATCCCCCGACAAAACTGCTTCGAAAATAGGTTTGCTTATCAATTATTATTGAATCTGCCTGCTGCGCATTTACCTCATGTGTACTACATTTTCTTCTAGCAACCAAAACAATCTAGTACATTTCTTGCTCAATTTTAATGCATTCCGCTATCACAACAAATCGGTTTAAATGGACAAACCGCAAACGTGTATTACCACAGAGGCCCATTATTCTGGATTAAACTAAATGATCAAAATAAAACAGTGTGTGATAGAAAGGTGTTTCCACAGTCTACTTCCCCTTTGCTGCAAATATCCTCCAGAATCACCCCATTCTCTCCCTCGGCCAAGGAGAAAATAATGCAAGGGATAGTAACGAGTAGATGAAAATAAAATAGCAATAAGTAGTTGTTTAAGAGTCATTTTCCGGCTGTTTTGGAGTTCTGATCGGTTGCTCATGCGTGTTTTAGGAGGTTTCGAGTTGTTTTCGGTATTTATTGAGTTGTTTCGGTATTTATTAAGGTGTTTTCGGTATTTATGGAGTTGTTTCGGTAGATATCAAATTGTTTTCATTGTTTTCCGTATTTTACGGGTTGTTTTCGGTTGTTTTCGGTAGATGTCAAGTTGTTTTCGGTTGTTTTCGGTTGTTTTCGGTTGTTTTCGGTATTTAGTGAGACCGCCTACGACAATCCACGCCATGCTTCTCTAACATGTCCAGAAAGTCTCCACAGATCGCCTGGAGAGTTCCGAGCTCAGCGTGTTCCAAGTCGTTGTTAATGGCTTGAATGGAGAGATTCAAATGTTGATCAATGCATACTGCATACTAACCCAGCGATATATCCTATGTCACGTGGGGAATGGAGAGAGTATCATACCAACTATCTCGTGTTGATTGCAGTTTGAATATAGTTCTTGTGTTATCAACGCCCAAAGGGGGCTTTGTTTGAAGGGTAGTTGTTGTATATCCATATGCTAAGTAACATGTACCTCTCTGCATGCGTTGGCTTTGGTCTTTTTTAAAGATATTTGTCTTTCGCATGGTATTGAATATCATACAGAAATATTTTAGGAATGAAGACGTAGTTGATCATGATATCTGACCTGAAAAATTCAGTCCACGTGGAAGTCTGACAATATGTTATGCATTATACGCCGATTATAACTTGTGCTGACCTATCTCAACACACTCCTCCCAAACCCTGCACAGTGACAGGGTCAACTGGTCAGTACGTCCTTCTCCGGTCACTATAGACCACTGCAGAACTGCGGTCACCACCAACACATGGATGAGTGACATCTTGTAGCGCTAGCCGGACGGCTGAGTGGAAGGTGTTGCTTGTAGCCTTGTACTCCTTTCTTCGTCTCCTCTTCGCCGTCAGGTGAAGTCGCCAAGGATTCTGGAGCAAGACACGGATGAAGAAAAACGTTCAGATACGTTATAAGTCATATGTTCAGTTTTCTACTACAACAGAGCATTAGGCTAGGACCAAAGAAACAAAATTGCAATGTTAATCTCCTTTATCTGACGTTATATACTCACTCGTTAAGTTTCTTAAGCAACAACATTACAACAGGAACTGGTTGTATAATATGCTATTTTGCATAAAAATGTCAAAACCTTATTCTTTCAACTTATATATGATCTTTATCAAAGAATAGCCTGTTGACTGTTAGACTTTTGACTGTTAGACTTTTCTGAGAAAAAAGAAAGAAAAGAAGATGTCTGCTGAATTTCGTGTGTCAAAATTGTTAATTGTTTGCTGGAATTTAGTGTGGAACAGAAGTGATTTCATGTCTAAATGGAGAAAGAAAATATGTTTGTGTGTTTTTTAAACTATAATGGCTCACCTTGTTGATACTCCTCATCACCGGGATGAGGCTCCAGTGAGGGCAGCGTTCCTCCAACATCAGCTGTCTCTTCTTCAGGGTCCTGCAGGGTGCCTAAGGGGAAAAATAAACACGTGTATTCCTTCAACACGACATTGTGTATCTGCGGTAATGCCATGTTAGGCTAGCCTCCATAGCAGGCTCTCTATGGAGGCTAATGTTAGGCGCCCCTGTGAGATTAAAGTGTTCCTTATTACCGATCATGCTTCAGGGCCAAAGTTCAAAACGTACTAGGTAAACTAACTTTTGTTTGATTCTATTTCTACTGTTTACTGTGTGTCAATAGAACATTGGTCTACAAGTTGTGATGCAGCAGTATATTTTTGTTGGTCAACATGCAATGATGGTAGCCTGCGTTTACACAAGCTGTCGATGGCCGGAATGAATTGACCCCTCCTAGAAGGCGGTAACTGTCGGGCAGGCCGCTATGAGCTCAATTTAGTCAGGCTAGAAGTGCATTGCTGTTGCCGTTTTAAGCAAGTTACGCACTATGCTGACAATACACACACGTGTCTCTCTACTTACCACAATCCACGCCATGCTTCTCTAACATGTCCAGAAAGTCGCCACAGATCGCCTGGGAAGTCCCGGGCTCAGCGTGTTCCAAGTCGTTGTCAATGGCTGGAATGGAAAAAATTAACGTTGGTCAATACATGTCATTTATACTATCCAACAATAGAGAAATCACTTAAGTCTTAACACATTGTTGCATAGTGAGTGAAGGAAATAACCTAACTATTCCAGTCTCTATTTCAGTAAAGAATATAGTTTATTTGCTATCAACAAGCAAAGGCTTATATTTGTACTATATCTAAGCCATTTTCTCTTGCATATTCGTAAATCCTCATATGGTAAGATTCATATCTCCATATGGTAACATGCCCATATTTGTTGGTTTTGGGCCTATTTTCGATGAGGTTTCGTCTGTTGTGTTGTATTGTCACAAAGACAGGTAGCAGCAATAAGGGGAAGGAAGTAGATAGCAGCTGATATCTTGTCCATAAAACCAAATCGTACGGATGGTGCCGGTAAGAGTCTGTTCCATATGGTACTATTGTTACCTCTTTTTGTGCAACAATTCAAGTCGTACCAACCTGTCTCAAGACACTCCTCCCAAACCCTGCACAGTGACAGGGTCAACTGGTCAGTACGGCCTTCTCCGGTCACTACAGACCACTGCAGAACTGCGGTCACCACGAACACGTGGATGAACGACATCTTGTGGGGCTGCCGTCTATGCGAATAACAACTACTGTACATGTACACCAGATGGTGAAGTTCTCATGCAACTGGTGTATAAATAGTTATGATAGGGCATGTTGTCATAGAGTACACATTTTAGAACCCCTGACTACACTCTAGAATGGCATTACGGCAATTCGGCTCCAGGACGATCCGGCTCCCGGGCCAGGCTAAGAGGACACCACTTCCAAAATGTTTTAGCTTGGGATTTTCACGATTTTTTTGGGACGAAAAACGTAAATTTTTGGCTGATATACCCTTGTGTTAAAACCAAATGACCTAGAAGTTTGCACGAAGGTGCGTATACTTTCGGAAGAACGCAACTCCTTATTAAATCATAGATATTGCATGTTTAAATAGCCCTATAATCGGATGCATTGGGTTTTCCAAATGTTGTAATAAATTACGCAAATTAGATAATAATTTGCATGACAAGGATCTATCTATGTCAATTAACATGTAAACCACATTCATACCAAACACAATTGAATGCAGGAAGCTGTGTTAGAATGGCCCACGGTAACTATGTTCAACTTTAGGTAACTTCCGCAAATGCTGTAACAATAAAATTCCTATCATTTACCACTGCGGCGTTGAAAATGTTCTTGCGACATTGGTGTAGAATAGATTTTTAGATACAAGTTGCCGTCCCATGTACAGAGATGGGGGGTGCCATAGACTTTCTACAACCCATGATCCACTGCTCACTGTGACACATGTTCTATCTGTACAACATGACATCACAGAAGCAGTGGATTGTCCATTCCTTGACAAAGACTGAAGTTAGTCAAAAAATTTTGGTAAGTGCAATTATTGTGTTGGAAATTACAGTTCAACTTTGATATACATGTAATTAGTAAATGTACATCTACTCTATACTTTGTAACTATAAAGTAAACGAATAAGTCATTATTAAATGCTGTCTTATAGTCAGGGACTCTTAAATCACAACAACACACCTTATCATTACTATTTTTATACATCGGCCTGAGAACTTAACCATCTGTTGAACTTACACCTCTTATAGGCATCAGTACTAGCGCTACAAGATGTCACTCATCCATGTGTTGGTGGTGACCGCAGTTCTACAGTGGTCTGTAGTGACCGGAGAAGGACGTACTGACCAGTTGACCCTGTCACTGTGCAGGGTTTGGCAGGAGTGTGTTGAGACAGGTCAGCACAAGTTATGATGTTATAAAGTTAAATGAAATCGGTATAAAATGCATAACACATAGCCAGATGGCTCGTTGTACAGGTCAGATGATAGTTACGTCTTCATTCCTACAATCTCTCTTTGCGATATTCAGTACCATGCGAGAGACAAATATCTTTAAAAAAGACAAAAGCCAACGCATGCAGAGAGGTACATGTTACTTAGCATATGGATATACAACAACTACACTTTAAACAAAGCCCCCGTTGTGCGTTGATAACACAAAAACTATATTTAAACTGTAATCAACACGAGATAGTTGGTATGATACTCTCTCCATTCCCCACGTGACATAGGATATATCGCTGGGCTAGTATGCAGTATGCATTGATCAACATTTGAATCTCTCCATTCAAGCCATTAACAACGACTTGGAACACGCTGAGCTCGGAACTCTCCAGGCGATCTGTGGTGACTTTCTACAAATGTTAGAGAAGCATGGCGTGGATTGTGGTAAGTAGACCGAGACACATTACTTTTGACTACCTTTATCGATGACCAGCATACTGTATAACTTACTTAGAACTGTGAAATATATCACAGTTAACTATACATCACTTCTATTTCACCTAACATGGCCAAACACACATGTAGAAAGAATACATGTGACCATTTTTCCCCATAGGAACCTCGCTGGACCCTGACGAAGAGACAGCTGATGTAGGAGGAACCCTGTCCTCACTAGATCCTCACACCAATGATGAGGAGCAAGGTGAGTCACTTACGGTTGAAAACGCACAGACGTGTGGTACACATTCTAATGCCATTTTTGTCATTGATAGGTTGGTGAGTATTAGACATCCAGGTAATTAGATGTGCAAGGTAACAGTTGCTCAAGAAACTTGATCAAATTGGGAAACAGTCCGGCATTTCGGATATGTTTTACATTGATATACATTGTTGATGATATACCACGTAGCAATATCTTCAGTTCCTGCCGACATGTCCGTTCTAGTTTATATGCAACATGAGAAGAAATCGATATTGCAGTTTTAGATTTAATCCTAGCGTCCCATTGGTAGAAAACTATACTGAGACTTATATAACTAGCTGTGAGGTGCCTGAATGTTTTTCGATCGTTCTTTGCCCTGCTACAGAGTCTTTGACGACCTCACCTGACGGAGAAAAGGACTGTGACAAACAAAGGAGAACCATGATTCTACAAGCAGCATCTTCCACACAACCATCCGGCCAGCGGAAACAGCCTCTGGAGAACAACCAATTTTGATGACTGCTCTCAGATTTATTCTGCTCAGGCAATGTCTGGTTCTATAGCTAGTGGGGTGTTTTCTATCAAACCAAGCCATGGTAGCGATCCAGTTTCTGTGTACTGTGATCAGACCACAGATGGGGGAGGGTGGACGGTCATACAGAGGAGGTATAATGGGTCCGTCCAGTTTTTCCGCCGTATCGGTGCTTACCGAGACGGATTTGGGGACCCTAGTGGCGAGTACTGACTAGGTTTAGACAACATGTACCGTATAACGCACCAGAACGCGTACGAGCTGTGTATTGTGCTTTCAGACTGGGTAGGGAATGTGAAGTACGCTAGATACTCCACCTTCTCAGTCGGTCCAATGTATGATTACATCCTGAGTGTCGGGGGGTACAGTGGGACGGCAGGGGATGGGTTCTTATTGTCAAGTTCATCATTTACCAACAATGGTGCGAAGTTCAGCACCCGTTGGTACGACCAAGGCACTGACTCCTCGACTTCAATGGCGGAATATTTCGGCGGTGGTTGGTGGTTCAACGGGTTCGGCCACAGTAACCTGAACGGTCCGTACTTCCGAGATCCCGACCGCTACAACAGCAACGATGGTCTGGGCGTCTTTTGGTATCCGTTCTACAGTAATAACAATAACTATTCTCTGAAGAAGACCAAAATGATGATCCGTCCCACAAATTTCAGCACTAGGGTAGGGTGCCAGACATAATTCTCGAAAAGGAGTAAATACTGCCATTGTAGCTCTCAGTAGTTTTAGCATCAAGTGCGAAGTAAATTTAACTTCAAAAGAACCGACCCTCGGAGAAACAGAAAATAAAGTCAACTAAATACAGTTTGATTGTAGTTGACAGTTTCTTGTACGTCACAGTCCTACACACAATTCAGGACTCTTTATTTTGATTGCCTGTCCGAAGTGGAACTCAGATTTCAGTAACCACATACCTTCCCCAGTAGCACGTGCCTGTAGTACCTTAGATTGCTGGAATCACAGGAGAAAAGTCCAGTATGTTAGCATCAAGGAATAATATTAACATCCAAGTCCTTTCACTGCTATGTAAGTTACCCCTCTTATTGGCAATGACGTTATTCAATCAGCGTTATTCCAAAATGTAGTCAGGGACTCTAAAATGTATGCTCTATGACAGGACAAACTACACATCAACTATTTATACACCAGCTGTATGAGAACTTCACCATCTGGTGTACATGTACTGTAGTTGTTATTCGCATAGGCAACAGGCCTACAAAATGTCGCTCATCCATGTGTTCGTGGTGACCGCAGTTCTGCAGTGGTCTGTAGTGACCGGAGAAGGCCGTACTGACCAGTTGGCCCTGTCACTGTGCAGGGTTTGGGAGGAGTGTGTTGAGACAGGTTGGTACGAGTTGTAATGTTACACAAAGAGTACCATATGGAACAGACTCTTTCCTATATAGACCTAACCCTAACCTCCCTAGACCTCATGGTCATTGGGGAACACGGTAGACAAGAAGAGGGCCCGAGATTTTAACTTCAGGAAGCAACATCGATACCAGGCAATTTGGCCAGATATCAACTGCTATCTTACTTCTATATCTTTGTTACTATTATCTGTCTATGATATTCAAGTCAACACAACAAACGAACACCTGTTTAAAAACAGACCATTTTCCATGAAATTTCAGCCATTGTCAACGACTTGGAGAACGGTGAACTCGGAACTCCTCAGGCGATCTGTGGCGACTTGCTGGAAATGTTACAGAAGCATGGCGTGGATTGTGGTAGGTAGAGACACGTGTGAATGGCATAGTGCACGTGTGTAACTTGCTTAAACCAGTAACAGCAATGTATTTCTAGCCTGACTAAATCGCGCTTCTAGCGGCCAGCCCGACAGTTACAGACCCGTAGGAGGGGATCTCCGCTACCTAACGCTTGTGTAAACACGGCCTAACATACTACTGTATCACAATTTGTAGAGTCAATATAGACCAATGTTCTATTGCCACAGTAAACAGTAGAAAATGGAATCAAACAAAAGTTAGTTTGCCTAGTAACGTTTTGAACTTTAGACAACTGGTCCTGAAGCAGTATCGCTAACAATGAACTGCACATCACTTCTATTTCGCATACGCAGCTGGCATTACTACAAATACGAATACATGTGTTCATTTCCCTTAGGAACCCTGCAGGACCCTGAAGAAGAGGAGGCAGCTGATGTTGGAGAAACCCTGTCCTCAATAGAGGAGCAGCAACAAAGTGAGCAACTTACTGTTGAAAACGCACAAAAATGTGATACACATTTTGAATGTCATTCTGTCATTAATACGTCGGTAAAGGTTCGGCATCCAGGTAATAAGATACGCAAGATAGCAGTTACCCAAGCAACTGGATAAAAATTAGAAACCATCCATCGTCTGTTTTCAGTGACTAAACGAAATAAACATGAATTTACCAGCTTTGAAATCATTATTTTCAGTCTTGTGTCCCATTAATCATAACTTCCTAAAAATTCAACACTTTTAAATCGGACATGAAGTTCAACTAACACCCTCTCTTCGTTTGTAGAAAAGTCTAATAATATTTTACAACCATTGGCAAGACCATGCATAAGTCGAAAGAGTAAGTTTGTACACTTATATGCAAGTAGCATATTAGTTATATTTTCAGTTCCTGTTGTCATGTTGTTGCTAAACAAACTTAACGATTTAGTGTAACATGATAGGAAATCGATATTGGTATTTTAGGTCTCAGTCTAATGCTCTGCTGTAGAATGTTTTTCGTTTCTTTGCTACAGAATCTTTGACTTCAAGAGAGGATGAGCAGGAGAAAAACAAAGTAGAACGAGGCCAAAAGCAACATCTTCCGCACAACCAGCCGTCCATCCCTGCTGATCTTTGGCGAACAACCAATTTTGATGACTGCTCTCAGATTTATTCTGCTCAGGCGATGTTTGGTTCGATAGCTAGTGGGGTTTTTACTATCAAACCAGGTCATCTTAACGACCCAGTCTCTGTATACTGTGATCAGACCACAGATGGGGGAGGGTGGACGGTCATACAGAGGAGGTTTGACGGGTCCCTCGAGTTTTTCCGCTATATCTGGGCTTACCGAGACGGGTTTGGGGACCCTAGTGGTGAATACTGGCTGGGGTTAGACAACATCTACTATCTAACGGCCCATAACCATTACGAGATGTATATTGAGCTTGAGGACTGGGTAGGGAATGTGAAGTACGCTAGATATGGCACCTTCTCAGTCGGTCCGCGTTTTGATTACATCCTGAGTGTCGGGGGGTACAGTGGGACGGCCGGGGATGGGTTCCATCTGTCAAGTTCATCACAAGGCAACAACGGTGCAAAGTTCAGTGCCCGTTGGTTCGACCAAGACAGTAATTATAGCACAGGTTCAATGACGGAACTTTACGGTGGTGGTTGGTGGTACAACGACTACGGCAGCTACAGTAACTTGAACGGTCCGTACTTCCGAGACACCGACGGGCTCAACAACGCCTACAATGGTAACGGCGTCCGGTGGTATCCGTTCAACAATGAGGATCAGTATTCTCTGAAGAAAACAAAAATGATGGTCCGTCCCACCGACTTCAGCACCAGGGTGGCAAACATGAGACTCACAAAGTAAAATCCTGAAATGCTTAGGCGCCTTATGCAAGAATTGCCCAAAGTGAGAAAAATAGACCCCTTTAATGCGTGAAGCGAATAAAATACCGAGAAGTCCTTTCATCGTAGCTCTCAGTTTAAGCATCGTGTGCTAAGTGGATTTACCTAAAGAAGACCCACTCCCAAGAAACTGAAGTAAAAGTCAGCTTGCTTAGTACAGTTTCGCTTGCTTCTATTGAATGTTTCTTGTGTTGTTAACAGTCTCGGTCCCTGGGTTCAATTGACTCCAAGCAGATGATAGGCTTCAGCTTCCTACACTGCTACTGCCTATTGCTATAACTACCAACTACGTGGGCATAAATGGAAACAGCGGAATTAGATATAAATCACTTGAATCAGAAGCTAGTTTGCATGATTGATCAGAAAAGTTGATAAATCCAACATGTGGTATAAGTAACTGAGATCGATAGAAATATAGGTAATATATATATACATATATATATATATATATATATATATATATACATAATACTATTATGCAATACGGTGAAGATATACGGCTTAAATAATAAAAAAGCCCGAGGAGGTTAATGGCATGCGTTTTATACAATTAAACCCTTCCTTTGAGTTGTTATTAATGTTCTGAATAAAAGGCATTGTTTTTAGACTGAAATTATGTGTATGTGGCTCTGAATTGTAATATGTAAGACCAACAAAGACAAAGACCAACAAAAATCTTTCCATCCAAACTCGTCTCATTTGAAAATCTAAAAAACAATCGTTATACATTTAAGCGAAACTGCACTTAGTATATGAAATAGTAGTATTTATTACAATATTAGGTATGCCGTCTGTGCAAAAAGTTATTCTTTCTAAAATATATGATATTGTATCTTTATCAGTTACTCTTGTGCTATAGATAGAATGGGCCTGTGTTGTGAAAGAAACACAATCTATTGTAATGAGTATTTTGACACGTTGTGGATACAGGCGACACGTTCGTACGTACTGATAATTGAAACTAGAGTGAGTTTATATTAGTCTGCTGAGTGAAGCATCACCATGGTGACCTGGATTGTTTGTCTGTTTGAACCATTATTCATGAGCAGCTCAAATCAGCCTGCAGGCAGCTGTTGACGTAGCGTATGATATAAGTGACCTTAAAATACATGATATACACAAACAAAAAATGACTCCTGCGTTTTAAATGGGTTGAAATACCCTTGCTGATCAAAGAGTAGAGCCTTTGATGGTGTCCATTTGAAATTAGTTAAAGCATAACCATCAAGTGTCAGTAACATTCCAATGTCCCGTAACACCTTCTGTTTGATAAAAAGGGAGAAACCGACTTTGTCTACTTAATTCTCATGGCCCACTTCTATGTCCTCCTGTTTCGATTTCCTGTTCGCAGGTATTGTGGGCAGTGGGAAGGGCCACATATGTCCGTAACCTGACACGTCATCCATTCTTTGTGTCAGCGGAATCCATGACGTCACATTCCTTGGGTGCGTATGTCACACCACGTTGTTCCTCTGTGATCTTTTGACTGTCAGGAAACGTCCCATATGCATATTTCTGTGCAGGGTTGTTATCTGTTACTTGTCCCGTACTTGTCTACATCTACTAGAGGGTCTTACTGTTCCTCACGACTGTCAGTGTTGTACAAGCCTGATGTCATTTCTTGTACTGCAACAGGTGCCTCATACCGGGGACTTGCCTTAAAGGAAGATTCTGCACCGATTTCATTGCCATAGTGACCTTCCAATGTCCCCTCTTCGTCCGAAAACTGGTCGCCGTTTTCTTCGGACCTCACCGTGGCTCCGATTTCAGACGAAAATTGGTCATCATTCTCGTAGTGCCTGACGGTAACTTTGTTTGTGTCCGGAAATTGATCGTCGTTTTCATAGTGTCTTTGCGAATCTCCATTTCCGTCTTTGTTTTCGTAGTGTTTGTTTGAATCATTGTTTGACTCCTGAAACTGATCGTTGTTTTCGTAGTGTCCGTTTGTGTCGTTATTTGAGTCAGAAAACAGGTCGTCGTTTTCATAGTGTCTGGTTGCATCATTTCCGTCTGAAAACTGGTCGTCGTTCTCGTAGTGTTTGTTTGTATCATTATTTGAGTCAGAAAACTGGTCGTCGTTTTCATAGTGTCTGTTTGCATCATCACATCCGTCTGAAAACTGGTCGTCGTTCTCGTAGTGTCTGTTTGTATCATTATCTGAGTCAGAAAACTGGTCGTCGTTTTCATAGTGTCTGTTTGCATCGTCATTTCCGTCTGAAAACTGGTCGTCGTTCTCGTAGTGTCTGTTTGTATCATTATTTGAGTCAGAAAACTGGTCGTCGTTTTCATAGTGTCTGTTTGCATCGTCATTTCCGTCTGAAAACTGGTCGTCGTTCTCGTAGTGTCTGTTTGTATCATTATTTGAGTCCGGAAACTGGTCGTCGTTTTCGTAGTGCCTGTTTGCATCATTGTTTGGGTCAGGATGCTGATCGTCGTTTTCATAGTGTCTGTTTGCATTGTCATTTCCGTCTGAAAACTGGTCGTCGTTTTCGTAGTGTCCTTCCACAGTGTTGCCTTGTCCACCATCTTCATTAGATACCGATCCCCTTTTTATGACACAAATGGTTAATCCAGACATAACGCCACAACAGAAGAAGGTTACCAGGTACATGACTGTCGTTGTTTTAGCAGTACTTCTGTTAATATTTCCGAGTCCTGTGGTAGCCACGGTGTCTAGCAGCCTTGTAGCATTGCTGATTGTCAGTATCACCGATGCTGTCGCGGATTCCGTATAGTTCGTCGCCACCCTGCAAGTGTAGTTGCCTGCTGTGGTGTTGTCAGCTACAGGGATGTTCAACACTGAGTGGCACATTCTCTTGGTCTCTGATATTTCCACACCCGACCTTTCACACGACATCGTTCTCACACGAGTGTAGTTTGTGGAATACCGGTAATCTGAAGACCTGTGCTCGCCACTGGGTAGTATCCACGAGAATGTGAGACTTTCTTCGCAGTTTGTCTGGCAAATGACTGAAATGTTCTCTGCTACATTCATACCTGGACTGTCTAATAGAACAGACACTTCAGGTGCTGAACATGTCAGATCTGACCATGGAATATCTTTCAGTGGCTTCATCTGGCTAGTAACTTCATCAATGCATATGACACGCCATCGTAGTGTGTGTGGAGATTCAAGAAGCCATTTCTTGGCTTCCCGCTCTCTACAATCACACCCTATCTTGTTTATACCCATGTTCAAGACAGATAGACGTTTCAGGTCTTCTACAAGCAAAGGAGAAGTTTTGATATTGTTTAGAAAATTCAAATGTCCAAGTGATTTGATCAATGTAATACTTTGTGGAATGCCAAAAAGACAGTTGTTATTCAAACCCAATAATTTCAACTGAGGTATCCCTAGAAACGCTACTTTATCAACAAAATATATCTTGTTTTTGGTCAAGTACAAAACGTTCAGCTTTGTCAGTCCCTTAAACGTATCTGGCCCCAGTTTCCTGATATTGTTACCTCCTAGATTTAGTTCTAATAAACACGGCAAGCCTGCAAACGACTCTGGTTGAATGCTGGCAACTCCAGAGTCTAGCAAACGCAGGCTCCCCAGAGACTTCAGGAAAGGGAAATCCCCCACCTTGATGATGGTGATGTTTTGATACTGTATATTAAGTCTTGTCAAAGTCAACGGTAGTGGCGACGGGATAGAATGAAGATTCCCCCGGTTGTAGTAACTCAGACATGAGGTGTGCTCTTTGGAACATTCAAAGGGTTTTGGGCAGGTGGTGTTTTGCGCTGCAACTTCCCACGTACGAAACAATACAAGTATGATTAGTTTGATAGACATCGAGGTCGACATCTTGTGTATTTTCAGAAGAAAGAAACCGGAGTACGCTTCAGTCTCAACCGCCTTAGAACAGGCACAGGTAGATGCAAGACCCTTATGGCAAAGTGGGGTCTCAGTCCAGATGGACAGACTGCCTGTGACTGCGGACAGGAGCAGACTATGAAACACCTTCTTGTCTGCCCCCTCCTGTCCGAACCATGCACCAGGGAAGATTTGGAAGCTTTGAACCCCAGAGGAAGGGAGTGTGCGGAGTACCGGATCAGAAAATTGTAGTGATGACACGAAGAAGAAGCTAGATTGTACAGAATTATCGGCGGATGTGAAAGTCAACGAAGGTATGACAGTGTGTCCGGTGATGGACACGACACGTGAGTCGAAGTTGCTAGTCAGCGAAAAAGCGGTTTAGTTTCGTCCTCAGTCTGAGGTACGACCACTTTACCTTGACTGGTGGTTGCTAGTGATGTTCCGCGCCTTGTGGAGTGTCTTGACAAAGCTGTACGATCGTGTGTAGCTCTAGTCGGAGCAAGGAACAAGGCAGAAACGGGTGGGAACCCTGAAGTGCAATTCCGTCTGCTAAGGTAGCTCTTGATACCTCACCCTTTACCTTGATGGTGGTCCTGTGACTTGCGCTTCTGCCTGAACATGATTTCCGTTTTAGGATCTCGGCTGCACTCGTTGTCATAGAAACGTGACGTCTTTTGAGTCAATCTGTCTGGTTATGTTGATTAATTGTGCGCATCCCAATTCTCTCGTGACAGCTTACAGATGTGCCCTATGTGGCATAGACTGTCATTCTCGTATAGAACTGTTTGGCCACAGTCGACGCTGTAGGGCTGATATCAAGTAGGATTTTACCATGGCCATATAGTAAACATGATTTTGATTAAAAGGTCAAAAATCTGAAACTGTCACTTGAAATTATGCACAATTCAACAATATGATTTGCAAGCAAATACACAATATTTTCCTTCACATGATCTAAATTTATATGATAGTTCCCTTATATAAACACATTCATATTGAAACGCATGGGGCGAGTTCGAGCCCCACATCGGGCGCCAATGAAACGCATGGGGCGAGTAGAACAGAAAATAAACAATATATACAAATATCCTGACCGACCCGCGAATCGAACCCGGGTCCTCAGGATCACAACACTAGCAGCGTAACTGACTGACCCAAAAGCCTGACAGGCGTTTGGCATGGTCAGTTAGCGCTACTTGAACCCCCACTGTTACAATATACAGTCAAACCTGCCCAAGACGACCACACGGGGGACCAGAAAAAAAGTGGTCGATTTGGACAGGTGGTCGCTGAGAAGAGTATCGACTCAAAACATGCCCGATGCAAAGTATAAATGGTTTCCGTTGTGTTTAATGCCAAATAGCAAGCACACTGCACGCACACAAAGAAGCGAGGTCTTTAATGTCAAATACAACACGCACACTGTAAACTGTAAATTTAACCCCAAAATCCGACGCAAATTGGCTGATTTCGGCACAAAATCGCGCTAGTTATCATAAAAAATCGATTTTGAAAATGATGCGGTCGTTATGGGTCCCAATTTGGGCCGGTCGCGGTCGCGTTGGCCAGGTGGTCGTTGAGAAAAGGTCGCTTAATGCTTACGTCAATGGGAAAATAAATCGGGACCGAGAAAAAGCGGTCGAAATGGCCAGGTGGGCGCTGAGAAGAGGTGGTCGCTCGGGCAGGTTTGACTGTACATGATGACCACCCCCTTCAACCCTGTCCTGCCACTTGCTACATAACTTGCTACACCATGTAATCGAACACCACAGGGTGTCTGTTACTTTACTAGTAACCATGGTGACAGCCGTCTGGTCCAGGTGATTGAACTTATTTTTCTGTGAAGCAGAAGAGAGGAAGAAAAAAGCAAGAACAGTGTTTCCCTTCTGTGAAACGTGTTGGCAGTCCATGAGTCCAAAATGGCGGTCCCGTGTCTGGGGAGAGCCATACCCCAGGCACGTTAAAGAACCCACCACACGTGCAATGGTGCGGTGTGAGTGGTTAATAACCTACAATCCCTGGCCACACCTGGGGCAATTACTGTCGTATTGAGGTCATCAGGCGCTGTATACAGGCTGCCATTTCAGACCGTTGCGACTTAGCCCCGCCTATTGTAAGCTCCTCGCAATTCAGCCCGTGGCTGCGAAGAGAGAGCAGTCGGCCCATACAATACAAGTTACTTGAGCTTGATAGAAATTTAATTACAAATCAATTATGCAAATGAAGCTCTACTGCATAATCGATAAGAAAATATCTTATTGCAATTTCAACTGTAATGCTACCCCTATACTACAGAGTCACACATTAACAAGTCTTGCTCTTGAATAACTTCCAATGTACATTGTACATTTCACCATAAGAAATTTAAGTACACATAACGTTATGTACCAAGAATATCATTTCCTCAATGATATTTCATACAACAATTCAAATGTTTACAAAAGATTGGAGACTCCTTCAATGCAACAACATACAGTTTGCATACCCTAAATTTCACATGGTTCCACAATACTTAGTACAGTCAAACCTGCCCGAGCGACCACCTCTTCTCAGCGACCACCTGGCCATTTCGACCGCTTTTTCTCGGTCCCGATTTTTTTCCCATTGACGTAAGCATTAAGCGACCTTTTCTCAACGACCACCTGGCCAACGCGACTGCGACCGGCCCAAATTGGGACCTATACCGACCGCATCATTTTCAAGATTGAGGTTTTCATCGATTTTTGATGATAATTAGCGCGATTTTGTGCCGAAATCGGCCAGTTTGCGTCGGATTTTGGGGTTAAATCTACAGTTTACAGTGTGCGTGTTGTATTTGACATTAAAGACCTCGCTTCTTTGCGTGTGTGCAGTGTGCTTGCTATTTGCCATTAAACACAACGGCAACCTTTTATACTTTACATCGGGCATGTTTGGAGTCGATACTCTTCTCAGCGACCACCTGTCCAAATCGACCGTTTTTTTCCGGTCCCCCGGATGGTCGTCTTGGGCAGGTTTGACTGTACTTTGGAAGATTTGGACTTTGTGAAATAAATCACAAGTATTTCCTATCATCCACCTAGCTGACACATGAAGCCCAAATGTCCATTCAAATGTTTTTCTGAACATTCTCTTAAACGTAAAACTTAACTGGATTCTTTTTAGCTATGTACTTCCATTGTCATGGCCCATAATTGTTGCCTATTTACAGTGTAACACAATAGTATGGCACACATAAGCCATGTACACTGCAAATACATTGTGATGGCTGTTTCTTCGTATCCGAAGATCAATGGTTGGCAGACAAGGTTGATTAGACGACCATTCTGCCTGACCTGCACGTGACTTTTTAAGGTGAAGGGGGGGTGTGCACTCCCTTCTCCACCCTCTCGTCTACTGGCGCACAAAGTCCTACAGGGACAGAACTGTTTGCCACGTAAGACGGCCCCAGCAGATGCAGGTTTTTTATTTGGAGTTTCCGACTCCTAGGAGGACTTCCGACCATGGATGCAAGGGGTTCCTCCTACCCCTGACTTGTGTGTCATGGCGGGTGCGTCATGCCCCAACATGCCCCTAAGGCCTACCACTGCCATAAAGGCCTGTCACTGCCACTAGCCGCAGCTAGGTACTCATTTACACTTGAGTAAACTGAGGAAAGTCGTGTAAAGTGCCTTTCCCAAGGGCACAAGATCAGTGACGCGGCAGCTGGATTAGAACTCAGGACCTCTTGGGCCTGAGCCCAATGTGCTGCCGATCGCGCCACGGGACCCCACTCCAAATACATATAAAGAATATTGCATGGTAGAGGCACATATGCCTGCCATTTTATACAATACATTTTGCAAAATTTTGTTACTCACATTTCTTTTAAATAGTAGTAGTAGTATCCAGTATAAATGATGCTTTAATTAGAACATTTAGGATCATACAATATTAATACAGGTACAAGAGTTGGTAATAGCCAGAAAGCTGAAATATGTAGATCTCCTTCCTTTCTTTGTCAAGAAAAGCAGCATTGGCCAGGGATCTGGAGCGAAGTCTGCCATCTCTGATTGCTCTCCATTCTTCAGCTCCATTTCTGGTAAAGATATCTAGTGAATATAAACAAAAATATTCTTCCCTTTAGTACAAGAAATGGCACATAAAAACATGACAATAGCAGGGCTCCAAATACCACCTGCAGATGCAGATATTCTAGTGTCCACCTGCACCTAACCTGCACTGGTCCATGTACTGGTTGTATACATAAATGTCATATGATGTAGGTGTATGTGGATTGTTATTTGCTGCATTAACTGTTACCACCTATGAAGTATAAAAGAAAAAATAGCAATGAATCCTGAAAAATTTCAGTATGATCCATGCTTCCTAAATTCAGAGTGGTGCAGGTAAATTTGTCAGGTGCAGGTAATTTTCAATGTTACCTGCACCAGTACTAGTGCAGGTATGCAAAAAAATAGTATTTCGAGCCCCACACTGAGGATAAAAGAACAGTATATTAACAATGCCTACTTTGGTTATTGATGTTGTTATGCGGACGGTCGCCTGTGGTATCCCGTGTCTGACTTGGTGACGTCACCACTCGGCGTGGTCTTGAAGTCGGGATAACTCTGGCTCTGTCGGTCGGACATTTTGTCCAGCTCGATGTCCAGCTGTTTGGCCTGTCGTTTCTTCCACATGGAACCTCCAGCAAAACCTGCACATCCGGGAAAATTGCATTGTACACATTGTAAAAATCGCAATCAATCACTGTATATATGTAAATACCTTGCAATTGTGACGGCACCTATTTTCCCAGAACTATCGTAGAGTGGAACTTGTTATCACCAAGCACAGTAGCACAATTATCTTCTCTGGATAATTTTAAAGAACGATTGCAGATAGATGTGCAGAAGTTAGGTGTGACAGATCGTTCAGTGTAATATAACCAGCTGCTGCCTCACCGCGTGCCTGCGAAGCTGGTGTGTTACGCCGAAGGGCGGCTATACCGGCTTTATAGATACAGATACCTGTAAGTAGTGTCACATATTGCTAAGGTATAATGTGAACCTGTGTTAGAATTGACCTGAGGAAGGTGACAGACGGTCACCGAAACATTGTTGGAAATTAAGTTTTGGTTGTGTAAAAAGAGTCTCTTTATTCAAAACCTACACAGTTATCAGAGATGGCAGACTACACCCCCATGTCAGTAAACATCCTGTACATTTAGTAATTATATAGTATTATGATGTGTTGGAGGCAACTGTTCTGTCCATCTGCAGCAAACTTGCCCAGTTGCTAGCAGGTAGTTTCCGACAGTGCTATTGAGAACTCAAAAACACCACAAACACTTTATTTTCTCCTTACTGCAAAATTAAATTACCACAAAATCAAATGCATCTAAAGTGTAGGATATGGAAGAATGCTTTTTCACAACTACTTGGTACTTACTTTGCTTACATTTCAATGTCTCTCAGACACCTTCCTCAGAGCTTCTGACTGGAGTTCAGCTTCTCACCGCCATATGAGAGTACTAACTGGTTGTGTATAAGAATTCTCCAACATGTATATCCTATATTATACTAACCTGATGAAATTATTTTCAGGGGAATTTTAAGCATGCTGATAACATAGTAGTTGTACGTACCCAGTATTCCTCCACCCACAGCCGCCCCCGCTCCAATCTTCAGCCCGGCCACCAGTCCGATCGGCCCGCCGATCACCCCGCCAATCAGAGCGCCCGCCACGGGGAACATGGCCGCCTTGTACTTCGCAGCCTGAAAGAAAACGTAAGCAAATGTACTGTACGGGGTGGGGGCCGTTCTAGGAACAAAAGGAGCACTGTGAGGAGGTCAAGCAAGCAAATGAGGTGTGTGTGTGTGTGTCCCCTTTCAAGTTATGGCATTGAACAAAATTTTATTTATTTTATTTATTTATTCAAAATGCGACGGTACATTACACAGACCTATAGGCAGCAAAGCTGATTGCATAAGTCTACAAATAACATAACTACATTGTATACAATGGTATTTGAGTAATGCGAAATAAAATACTACCGAAGCTTGAAAGTGAATAACATTCTACGGGAGGTCAGAGGTCGAAATTTAGGTAATGAGAAGCAAGTTTCAGTATAGCTAAATAAATGCAGATTAGAGGGCTATTTAGTTGTCGGAATATACAAGTCAGCAGTTGTGTGGGCTACTGGGCTACAATAGGCTATACCTGTCTTCGGAATTTACAAAAAAACAAAAAAAAAACAGAATTTTAAAGTTCAAATACAGCATTCTATGGCTTCCTGATGGGAGATTACTATCAGACAGGTCACAGTTGAAGATTTTGGCCATATGTGACCTAGTAGCCATATTGGCCACATGTGACCCAGGTCAATCAGAAATCTATGCTTGTCAGAGAATCAACAATGTAACCAGAGATGACATACTTCACCCCTTAAGCTTACCCATACTGCTTTGCAGCAAAGGAATGAATGAGTTGATAAGTAACAACTGGATAGTGTTAAGACCACAGACAGCTTCAAAGCTGGGGTAGCCAAATACTATGGCTACCCCAGCTTCACCCAGCTGTAAGGGTAGGAGCCTATACCTAGTGTGGCATTGTACAGTATCACGTTGTTCGTTTATTTATTTTTTGTTTGTTCCATGCACCACTTTTTGTTGTTGATGGCTAGCACCACCACCACCGGCCACACAAGGGTTAGGCCTCTGAGTATGTCCTAGACGTCATGCCCCACGCGGGGTTTTGTCTAGCTGTGTAGAAGTAGAAGTAGAAGTAGAAGTAGAAGTAGAAGTAGTGAGTGTGAGTGTGAGTGTAACAGAGAGGTCACTGACCTTCCCCGAGTCCTTGACCCCAGACTGCACGTTCCCATGAGCCTGTTCTACATGGTCCTGTATCCTGTCAACCTTCTCTCCTTGGTCCTGTACAGAAGGAGTCGTTTAACAAACTTAGATAAATACAGGGACTCAATACTAACAAGACTCA
>NC_049996.1:14699068-14704264 GCF_000003815.2 Branchiostoma floridae | reverse complement strand
CCATAATGGGGCTTGAGTAAGACGCCTTTGGAATGCTATTACTACAGTCAAACCTGCCCGAGCGACCACCTCTTCTCTGCGACTACCTGGCCATTTCGACCGCTTTTTCTCGGTCCCGATTTATTTTCCCATTGACGTCAGCATTAAGCGACCTTTTCTCAACAACCACCTGGCCAACGCGACCGTGACCGTCCCAAATTGAGACCCATAACGACCGCATCATTTTCAAAATTGAGGTTTTCATCGATTTTTTATGATAACTATCGCGATTTTGTGCCGAAATCGGCCAGTTTGTGTCGGATTTTGGGGTTAAATTTACAGTTTACAGTGTGCGTGTTGTAATTGACATTAAAGACCTCGCTTCTTTGCGTGCGTGCAGTGTGCTTGCCACTAAACACAACAGAAACCATTTATACTTTGCATCGGGCATGTTTTGAGTCGATACTCTTCTCAGCGACCACCTGTCCAAATCGACCGTTTTTTTTCAGTCCCCCGGGTGGTCGTCTTGGGCAGGTTTGACTGTATATTCAGAGGCAAATGGAGAGCAGCAATCAGACCAAACGACTTGAGGAAACACCCCACCCTTGCAAGACAGAGAACAACGGACGCTAAACCGCATAGTGAGTGAGTGAGTGATATGATTAAAGTACACAAAATCAAGGAGATTTTTTATCAGCGGACTAAAGATATTGGAATAAATCAGGATTTTCTTACAATGCTTGGGAATTGTTTCTAGACAAATTACTACATCAAATGATGAACTCAATACCAGTCAAAAGCATGCACAATTTTCATCCCATACCTTTACCTTCCTACACCTTTTTTTGATAGGACAAATATGATGAGACCACCAACAAAGGTAGCTCGACCAATAAAAACAAAGTGAATCTTGGATTGACCAATGAAAACAGAGTATATCCCACCTCTCTCAGGTTCCCCCATGATTGCAAGGCAGGCTGGTCCTGAGGAATGCTGGGTAATTGTTTCTGCTCCTGCTCCAGATGTACAGTGGAAACATCAGGTGACGTGTCGTGTCTGTCCACTTCTCTGTTTGTGTTCTTTGCACCTCCTGGAAATTTGCAGATAGATTTCATAAAAATAGGTCTGTCATATTGGTCCTATTCCCACTGAAGCCAAGCATACACATAGCCGAATTTAGGTCCCAAACACTAGCTGACCAACAACCAACCCATTCTAGACCTGCCATTCAGAGCAGGATGTTTTGAAATTCAGATGGCGCAGCCAAACACCAGCCGACTGAGCCAAACACCAGCCGAACAGCCGACTTAGCTCCCGAATCACTCCTAACCATAGTCTGGAGAGTTTGGAGCTAAATTCGGCTATGTGTAAGAGGGGCTTGAGGTAGATTTATTAGCAGAATTGACTCATGCCGCCTCTCGACCACACGGGCTCCAAAACAATAAGAGGGACAGATACAAATTTTAAGATGGAGACAGTCCAGGACTGGTCTGAACAAAATACTGTAAACGTATTTAAGTTTGCGGGGATTTAGTTTTGAGGTGGTGGGAAAAAGAGTGGTTTACAGTGGCTTTGAGTTCACGATAGGGATAAAATACTGTAGTTCCATACTGTACTGTCATGGAAAAATGTTCGCAGTGAATTGTCAATGTGAAAACCGCAAGCATAAAACCACCACAAACATTTCTACATTTACAGTATACTACATGGCACTACAAGGCAGGGCTCGAAATACCCAAAATTGGAGCTGTGCACCCAAATATTTTCTTAGGTTTATCATCATCATTTTCTTAGGTTACGTATGAAAAGATATCAAAGTATACTAGTATACACCATATTCTTGACATCTAAGTGTTAGAAAGATGATAAAAATGGCTGTCATGGTACTTGTTTAAGAATTTGATAGCTTGCAATTAAGTTTTGTATTTGTATTTTTTTCTGACATTCTACTTTATTTTATGTGGTGCATCCCATAAAAATTTGGTGCACCCAATTTCTTAAGCTAGCTTGGTGCACCAGTGCACCTAATCTCAAAAATGAATTTCAAGCCTTGCAAGGGTATGATGAACATGCATGTTAATGTACCATACCTTGTTTACCTATCTGATGAGGAATAATGACAGGTTCGACATCTGCCAGTGGTTCCTGAGGTTCAGCGTACATCTCCATGAACTTTGCCACAGCCCTGAAGGCCTCGTCCCTCACCGGTGTCACCCTCCTGTCAAACGCCTCCACATCCTCGTCACGAATCTGCTGCCGGGTTCGGTCCATGTCCCTCATGGTCGCCTTCAATTGCTGTAACATATATCTTTTTCTAATTCAGTTGTAGAGACTGAAGTGTATTTGAATATTGTTTACCTAGATGTCTAATCTTCATAAATGCTGTAACAAACAGTTTCAAATTTAGAAAGATTGATACACGCGCTACGTGCCTGTGAAGCTGGTGTGGTACGCTGGAGGGTATTTATACCAGTTAAACAGATACAGAATTGATACACAGTACACTGTGAGTTCAGGAGTTTTCAACAAATTTGCTGCCTGGTTCAGTCCATATACTGAGGTTTCTACTGTACACAGGATCTGCCAGAGATGCAATGAGGAAACATTAGCATAGGCCAATACAGTATTTTCATGTCGATTTACATCGAGTAACTGACATGTCAATGTTGACCAATCGAGAAACACTACCTGCAGAGCTCGGCTGGCGTCGATCTGTTCTGCATTCAACTTGTCCCATTTTCCACTTCTCTGATACTGAGAAATAAACACACACATTTGAAAAATAAGCTGCCTCGCGAGTCCCTCTCAACATCTTTATAACGTTAATACATGGAATTTTGGTACCTGAAGTCCACGTCTAGCGAAGAAATAGACGTAAAGCAAGGACAACAACAACAACAACAACAGGAATATTGTTACGGTATATTTCAAAATACAGCAGCCTTATTTCCTTTGTGAAGATTTTCCACTGCACACTAACTATTTCAGGAAAAATTGTGAAATAGGTCCAGCAATATCATAATCAAAAGCAACCATATTGCAAATATGCTCTTGCAAAATATTCAATGGGGGAGGGGGGCATCTAGCTAGAGCACCTTTTTCAACACGATAACTCGGTACAGGGCAAAATGATACACTCACCTTTTCTATATTGACCTTGTGCGTGCGCAGTTTCTCCAAAATGTGCGGAATGGCAATTTTTGTGAAGTTTTTCAAAGCTGGTTCCAGAATTTTGATGGGTTGTTTTGGTGCGTCGTCAGCCACTGGCCGCTTTAGGCTCTCTTCAAAATCGTCGAAACTCGACATTTTAGCCTAGAATCTTCTACATTTGAAGATTCAAAAATAACAACAACCTCGGTACATCACATCTAGCACCCCTACCTACCAATGTAAAGCCATAAAAAGGTACAAATTTATGTTTTTTCGTCTGCAACTCGCGGCTGCCAAAACAAATCCACCATCTTGATTTTAGCTGCTCTGCAGTTTTAAAGCTAACCGGTAGAGAGCGCTCTTGCACGGGTAGCGTATGTTGTATACGTGAAGATGGGCAACAATTGCCTGAAGAGTTGTTCTTACAAGTTGTTCTTACAATTTGTAAGAACAACTTGTAACAGATGGAATTCACTAACATTAAATTACTTGTTTCAATAACCTGTGGGTATCATAGTACTAGACTAATCTTTTGTTGCGTATTTATGTAGTTTTTCTGCCAACTCAGATCAAGGAATTGAATAGATTCAAGTGCACGCACAGTCACTTGAGTACAGGACATGCATGTACAGTACAGGACAGGACATTTGCTTTTGGATGGACGAGAACAATGTGGCACTGCACTCAAGTTGGTAACTTAGATCAACAGTGCCACATACACAGTACAGACAGGAGGTAAAGGTAGTCTTTTCTATTACCTCCCGACCGAAGTCAGGTATCCATTTTTACACCTGGGTGAAGTTAATCTCCAAGCAGATCCTACGGTGCCATAAGATAGTATCAAAGCTGGCCAAGGAGTGTAGCCGGCCAAAATGAGTCAAATGGGCACCGGAGGTAGGTTTGATACTATATTACGCCGCCGTGGATCTGCTTGGAGATTAGGTGAAGTGAGGTGAGTGCCTTTCCCAATGGCACAGCGTCGGGGGCACGGCGGGTATCGAACTCTACCAGTTACGACACGCACGACGCCATAATCTTATTAACAGAGAAGCAGACATATCAAATATGACTTCTCGTTCCCGACATGACATTTTGCTCAGACCAATCTGACGTGTAGGGTGCTTAAAGAACCAGGAGTTTCCAGATCTTTCCAGATTGGGTGTCAGACTGGTTACCCCCGAAACGGGGAAGTGTTCATGGCAGGGAGCTACGCACAAAGGACAACTACACACAGTTTAGGTGCCGATCATCCAGATTTAAGAATAGCACACTTCCTTTCATTGTATCATTGTTAAATGAATCCTAATGAAGTTTTTAACTATTGTTTTATGTTTCATACACCAATTCAGCCTTCTATGGCTGCAATGATATGTACATGTATATGCGCACCTATTTGGGTGCTAATAAATTCATTCATTCATTCAGATTCCACTACGTGAGGGTAATCATTATCCAATGACACCTGCTTTGGAGGTCTGAGAAGAGTTCTAAAAACACAGTTTCCAGATTGGCCATGGTTGTCAGATTCCATTACGGAAGGGTATCAAATGACACCTGCTTTGGAGGTCTGAGAAGAGTTCTAAATCTCAGAAGAGTTCTGAAAACATACATTTTCCAGATTGAGTGTCAGATTACATGACGTGAAGGTATCAGGTATCATGTGGTTTGTCCTCAGACTAATATGAAAAGAGTTCTAAACCATGGATCCATGGAGCTTTTAGATTAGTTCTCAAATAGGTGAACTACCGGTCGGGCAACTTTCGGGAACGAAAAGTATGATATAAAAGACACCAAGCTACACAAGACGTAAAGAGAATAGTCGTGGGCATTATTTGTGTATATCTTTACGTATACATTGTATACATTTTCGTTTCAGCAAACAGCCCGGCCGGGCCCCGGTTTGGAAATGTGACGTTAGCCAGTTACTTGCTAGGGGGAGGATCACGTGACTGAATAAGTCCTATAGTGACGTCTATGACGCAATGATGCCTACTTAACATGCAATAACTGCCTTATTTGCATGTTCGTACCCTGACCATCCAATGGTTGGCTATTTTCCGTGGGCTA
>NC_049996.1:14688940-14698968 GCF_000003815.2 Branchiostoma floridae | reverse complement strand
TTAACTCATTATTCCTGTTCTTGCACATTTTTTATCTGTACATTTACGATATGTTGAAAATACCAATGCAATGATTAATTCCAGATTCATATTGTAAAATATCTGTATTTCTTACATCATTTGACCGAAATCTAAAGCAAAAGAAAAGAAAAGAAAAGAGAGAATCCCAAATGTACATCTACATTATGTTGAAAATACCATTGCCATGATTAATTTATTTTCATATTGTAAAAAAACTGTATTCTTAGATCATTTGACCCAAATCTAAAGCAAAGGAAGAGAAAAGAGACAATCCGAACGTACCGACCAAAATTTTGCAGAACCGTCATCATAAACACAAAAAAGTCTCTTTAGGCCGGTGCCTCAGGCATGAAGTGCCGTCATGAACAAGGCAGACACGTGTACATGTATTATACAACTACATGACATCAAGACATCTATATTTACTGCAAGCAGAAAACATTCAGTTCCACTGGCACACAGTGACTTTTCAAAGCAGTCAACTGGAAAACTTTGGAAGATAATATATCTAGATATTTACTTGAAGCGTATCTATTGCTGATCATGACCACAGACTTGCCGAGGTGGGTTCGGCAACCTGTTTGCCTGGCCTGCACATGACTTTTTATGGTGACAGAGGTGTGTGCACTTCCTTCTCCACCCTCTCGTCTACTGGTGCACTTAGTCTCGCAGGGACAAGAAATCACAGGCTACCCTGAGGACAACTCGTACAAAAATGAAAGTAAGTGGACTGCTTCTGATCCTTACTTTGACTCTATGGTCAGGTTGTGCTTGTCTGCCGACTACGTGTAGCATAGACCAGGTGCCATACTTCAAGACATCACTGGTTCACTGTTCCAATACAAGCCTTACGGCGATTCCTCTCGACATCCCGGGCAACGCAGAAAGCTTTACCTTGTCCGGTATATGTAGCATTACGAACGTCTCGTACCTTCCGCCACTACCGCGGCTGCGCAAGCTGGAGCTACATAGGAACTGCATAGAATCTTTTTCCTGGATGTCTTTGCGCGTTCTACCAAATTTGAGGGCCCTCTGTCTCTCGGGAAACCGACTTCGGCACGTGAAGCTGGACACCGTCATCGGGCATCTCCCGAAGCTGAGAAAAATTGACCTACGTTTTAACAAACTGGCGTCATTCTCTGAGCACGAGCTGGGATGGCCACAAGTGACCCATGCGCTCATCAACGGTAACCCTTTCCACTGTGACTGTGACCTCTCCTGGTTGATTGTAAAGATGGCGTGCTTACAGGGATGTAAGAGAAAGGACTGTTGTTATCGCTGTTCAGCTTGTTTTCTCGACAGAGGCCTAAAGATGGGCGCTCATGTCTGCTCCAGTCCGCGTGAACTGAATAAGCTGCACTTGTCCAACCCGCTCGTGTTGTCCAACCTAACGGGCTGTGAAGCACAACAGCCGACCACTAAACCTACAGCGATGTCTCTGACTTCTACCGTTCCTACAGATGAAACTGAGACTACAACTCAGAATGAGAATCAGAGTGAGACTGAAAATCAACTACAGCGCAACGAAACGTCTATGTCCATCATTCCGACAGGCTCTGCACAGACCACGAAGACGTCTTGTCTTAATAACGCCACGGGCACGACGATAAAACAAGAATACGGCGACAAACTTCCAGTTCTGTACATCTCCATCCCTGTAATCGGAACTTTTCTGGCTTTCACTGCCGCACTCTGCCTTATCGCATTCAACATTGAGTACAAGCTGAGCTGCGAATGTCTCAAAGGTGCCAACATGGGTGCGGATCACTCAGCTCCTGCGCATACTGCATCACAAATAGTAGACCACACTTACAGCAATCCTGAAGAAGGTTTGGATGGCGGAGATTTGGCAGTCACGGGCGGAAGTCAAGGTACATCACCAACAACAAACCACATCTACTCTGTTGGAGAAGATATGGATACTGGAACAGAAACTACAGCACCAACAACAGACGACATCTATTCTATTGAAGAAGATTTCGACAACGGAAAAGAAACTACATCTACAGCAACAAAAGACACCTGCTCCATTGAAGAAGGTTTGGAAAATGGAACAGAAACTACAACACAAACGACAGACAATATCTACTCTATTGAAGAAGATTTGAATACTGGAACAGAAACTACCACAGCAATCTACTCACTCGAAGAAGATTTGGATATTGGAACAAAAACTACAGCACCAAAAACAAACCATATCTACTATATTGATGAAAATTTTGACAATAAAACAGAAACAACACCATCAACAACAAACAACATCTACTCAATTGAAAAAGATTTGAATACAGGAACAGAAGCTACAGCAACAATCTACTCATGTGAAGAAGATTTTGACAAAAAGTGCACCAACAACAGAACATATCTAGTCAATTGAAGAAGATTTGGATAATGGAATAGACAGAAACAACATCTACTCGGGTTTGGACCACGGATCGGGACAGTGACAATTGTTACAAAAACTACATCAACACCACCAAACCACGTCCTCTCTGTTGAAGAGGGTTTCAGTAAGTAATATTTGAGCTGTTCAGCATTCATCGGTGACAGTTAGCACCAAGGACAGACCCAGTTTGACACAAAAGATTAATTCCTTTGCAACGTCGCCTTTACAAGTAAACCCAGCCCAACAAGAGTTCGGAGACCTCATACCTCCATGAAATATTCTGATTATGCAAACGACTTACACATCTGCATAATCTATGCTTGGTTATGTACACCTTTAAATAACTTACACAAGTCACAATGTTGACAATCCGATCATTTACTACATGTACTTAGATGAATTAGGACATTTTGACATTAATTATGCAAATCAGGGACTTATTTGCATAATTGGTATCTGCTTAACTTCCACCTGCCACAAATTACATGTTACTAGTACATGTATTTGAGTCCTATACTGGAAAATACTGAAAATTAAGATTTTTCCTCATTTATTAAGTATGCAAATTAAGTCCAAATTTGCATAAATCGCACTTCATTAAGTACATCTGCATACCTGCATGCTAAATGTCATGGGAATCCATCCTATGTTCCGTTATGCTCCTTGGAAGATTTTGACAAAATTGACCCTGCAGTTCCAGAGCAAGCCGCTTGGGGGCCCAAACCTATATACCCACTTTCTTACATCACAAGCTATCTGCCACCAAAAAATCAAGACCATAACATGTTCAGGTCAAAAGATACAAAAAAACGAAGTTCTGCTGCAGTACCAAGGACACAAACACCCACCCTCACACCAAATATCATTACAATCCATCCAGAGGTTCTAAAGTTATGCTGACCAC
Organism: Branchiostoma floridae; assembly: GCF_000003815.2. Lineage (NCBI taxonomy): Eukaryota > Metazoa > Chordata > Leptocardii > Amphioxiformes > Branchiostomatidae > Branchiostoma > Branchiostoma floridae. The sequence continues at coordinate 14,695,657 of NC_049996.1, read as the reverse complement.
AAATATCCGGACACACAGACACACCAAAAACTATACCTCCATTTTTCATGGAGGTAATGAGAGCATACATGGCATAGGATAAGATGCAGTGAATTTTCCTTTCTTCTGTTCAGAGACAACATTAATCTTTTATTTTTATCTTTAACATGTAGTTTCCCAAGCCTAGCAACCCTCCTTACTTTTAAGTACACAAATAATTAATAAATGATAATTAATAAATTATAAAAATACACAATACTTCTACTTATGACACGATTGGGAAGGTGAGGTTAATGATCAGAAATTGTGACGTGATTTTTAGTTTTGTTTGTAGAATACATTTTTCCTTTTTTTATTCATCAAAACAAAGATATTAGAACCAAGCAGCAAATATAGCAATTACAATGCATTGTCAAGTGATCAATTACATCAATAGAAACGTATGAAAGTCATAGCAACGCATTGACCTAACTGAATTAAGTTTGTTTCTTGAGTGCTGTAAATGACAATGTATTGTCTTGGAGTAGGACTGTTGAAAAGGAGCTACTTATTGTGATTAATGGGAAACCAAAGTATCGTAAATGCATTTTTGTTGTTGCAATGACGATTTCATCAACATAGTATCCTATTTGTCCTGAATTAGTCCTCGGCCCCTCCGTTATGAAGTGATGCGGAAATCGTCTGGAGCCTAAAGTCACCTAAGCGCTGAGACGACCGCGCTTTATTAATAGGCGGGCGTCACCATCCGCGCAAAACAGAAATCTTGTCGAGGGCTGGGCGGGTGGGTCGTTTCAGGCTCCAGACGTAGCCGGAGGGCCACAGTTGGACTGACAGTTTGGCATCTCTTGGTACTGTGGGGTCAAGGGTCAACCTTCGGGGACCAATGACTAATTAGGTTAAATAGTTCTGTATATCTAGAAGGTTCGAGGTGAATAGAAAAACTGTCGATAGGACATTTTGGTACATGGATGTAATGATATTCTACACGCAATTGCGTGTGTACCATGACGACAGTCAGTAGACTAGACAAATATCATGACAGAAGTCATATTGTTGTTTCATCATGCTTTTACCTGATTACTGTATAATACTCGACGTTGTATTGAGAAGGAAGAGAAATGATTAATTGTATCTATGTTATAAAAATGAACAAAAATTATTAATAGATTGCACGGTTTACAAACGCCAATTGTTCTCGTTGGCTAGCGTTGCACATAGCAAGCATGACAGCTTGGACAACAGTACACAATCCAAGTTGTCGGCATGGGAACCAGTATAAGAACAAGAGGGGCGAGTAGAACAGAAAGAAACAACATCCTGACTTCCGGGATTCGAACCAGTGCCGAACCCGGACAGCAAGGTCACAAACCCAACGCTAGCAAACCACAGCGCCAAAAGCTCAGAGCTGTTGGCGTGGTCAGTTTGGCAGCGCTTGAACCCCACTGTTACACAATGCATATTACCGCTTATACGGCAAAACATAAACTTTATGAGGGAAGTTTAGCTCTTGGAAGCATATTTTATTCTGACTTTAAGATTTGATATCATGACGCTAGTAATGATATCAAGGGATTTTAGCATGTTGCACTGGGTTCAAAACTGTAGTTTTTCATTTGGTCGTCGAGTGTCGCTTTTCAACCACCACTGCCAGCATCATGCAATGATTTGAATAAAGCAGTAACTTTTGAATTCTTGACGATACCAAGCATCGATTTGTAAGCCACTGATTTTCAAGCTATTGCATGAGTACAACGCATAAATGGGTTTGAACGCAATACTGAAGTTTGAAAGAATGGTCTTTCGGCTAATCGGCTTATAGATTTAGATGGATGTTTGTTACCTAATAGTCCATCTAACGTTATAAGAAGAAAGTTAACGTCATGCCACTACTGATAGCAGTTACTAAAGCAATCTTTCGTCATTGACAGTGAGACGAAAATCTATTCTGATAGAATATTCTCGGTCCAACTAAAAAGTTGAACAATGGTCTATTAATCTGTTTTTCGTCTCCCAACGCACACAACTTTGAAGGTGAAATATCGTAATTTTATAACTCTATAGTGTAAGAAGAAATTGAAGTCTTGGTATGGCATAAACAGGTAGAAAATGTAGCAGTTAGCCTAAGATGACGTGACACTCGGCACAAACTGAAGCACGTACAGTTACCAAATTTCCCCGCACGTATTAATTAGCAACCACCTGTAACGTGCATCTATACAAAGGTTAGGAGCTCATGCTTTCCGCATAAGGACGCACTGCCGAAACTTGGTCGGGACGGCGGTAGCGATACCTCCCGCGCTACCCTCTGGCATAGAACACGTGACTCAGTGAGCAGTGGATCATAAGTTGCAGGAAGTCTATGGCGCCCACCGTCTCTGTTCAGGGATGGTTATAAAGCTCTGATGTAGGTGGCATCTTTGATCCATCTAGCGAAAAAGTCTGGCTCTATGTCCAAGATTTCAACTTTGTCCAGTGAGACCGAATGACCCGGTGATTCTATGTGAAAATGTTGGGAAATTCTGAGGTTGTTGAATGTAGCAGTTAGCCTAAGATGACGTGACTCTCGGCACAAACTGAAGCACGTACAGTTACCAAATTTCCCAACACGTATTAATTAGCAACCACCTGAAACGTGCATCTATACAAAGGTTAGGAGCTCATGCTTTCCGCATAAGGACGCACTGCCGAAACTTGGTCGGGACGCCAGTAGCGATACCTCCCGCGCAACCCTATGACATTTCCCGCGGTTGACCCGGATAATATCTTAATTTTACAGGTGTCAGTCTCCGGAGCGGGGTGGTCCGACTCCCTCGTCATCGTCTGACAACTCCTCATCTCCCGACCCTGGGTCCTAATCCGGGCTGCCCCCCGCTGTCACATCCAATGCCTGAATCGTCGCTGATATTCGCACGAATTCGGGCACTTATTGCCGGGAGGTCAGCCGACCTTTGGCCCGGGTTGAGGAGAGGTGTCAAAGACTGGCGCTTCGGATGAAGAAGCTGGGATGATGGATGGATGTTTAGCGCATTCAACTCTCGCTTCAGACAAATTGGGCGTCTTAGAAGCCAGACTCCTGGGAGTTTCTCTTAGATACACATGTTATTGCGGCGGTTGGCACGGGCAGGGAGGGCATGCATGCAAAGTGCTGCTCATCCAGAAGAGTTGGGACGGGGCTTGGAGCATCTTCCGTCGATTCGCCGGCTTGGTGGCCCGGGTCAGGAAAGTTTGCCGCACACGGCGGACTTGGAAATGAATGACAGGAAAGACAGACGGGCAAAGTTGATGTTAAAGTGAGAAGAGATGGAGAAAAAAAGAGAAGAAAAGGTGCAAGATTGCGAAATGTGAAAAGGCCCTTGCAAACCTCGGACCTAAATGAGGATGAATGTAGATTGTAGGTGGAGTTACTTGTGTCAGAGGCCTGTTGGTTTTAATTTTGGTGGACTTTTATCCAGAGTAAGTTCACACTAATTAAGGCAGTAAATCCATCTTCAGTCCTCCCTGAGTAAGTCCATTGTCAGACCATTGATCTTACTGTGGGTGAAAAGAGGACTATGGTCCATGGTTAGTCAGTCATTTATAAGTCCAAGTTTTGCAAAGAAACTGAGTCCTAAAACAGAAAAAGAAAAGGCAGAAAAGGGGAGACAACGTGTCATTTTTTTGCTCTTTATCAACAGTGCAGCAACTGCTAGTAACTATAAAGTAACAAGAAAACAATTTTACTTTTGATAACATGTATGGACAAAGTAGACCCACACAGGTGGCACACTGTTTTAGAACATTTCAAAGCATATTTCTAGAATAAATTGTACGTGTTTCAATATATGATAGAGTTATGAATTATGATAGTTCCTTCTACATAAGAAGAAGCGAGGAGAAATAGACAGATGATACATATCAAAGCAAAGAATCATGGTACAACTGAACAAAAGAGAGGAAACACAAGATATTTTAAGTACCTCTAATAGAAACAACGGAACGCGAAATAATATGCAGTGTCTTTACTGCTGCCACCTTAACGATGAGACAATGGAAACTCTTAAATCTCAAAATCTACAGAAACATCATTAAACAAGAATTCAAGACCATAGCATGTCCAGGTAAAAAGATACAAAAACTTGAAGTTCTGCTGCAGTACCAAGGTCACGCACCAGGGGGCCCAAAATTGACCTTGACCTTCGTCTTCCCAACCCCTACTCACATACCAATTATCATCGTAGTCCATCAAGAGGTTCTCAAGTTATGATGTCCACAAATATCCGGAAACACAAACACAAACACACACACGTTTATGAAGGTTAGACATCAAGGTAAGCAATATTCAAATACAATTCAACCTCTTTTATCCAGTTGTAGAGATTGAATTGTTTTGAACAAACACACACACAGACACACACACACACACACACAGACACACTCAAAACTATACCCAGATTTTTCATGGAGGTAATTACGGCCAAAAAGAAACATCGTACTAGTAAGTCACAAGTTGTCGAACCCGAACCCCATTATCCCCTCGTTCCCAGGGGAGTCCGTACAATTTCTAGAAATGATAATAGTGTCATGTATCAACTACATCCAATTAGCATAAGATAATTAGGTCCAAATAGGCTATCTATTATCATGGATTACCGCGGGAAATTGGGTCTAAGCAGATATATAATATATTCCGTTAATAATTAAAGGCACGTCAAAAAGGTATGAAAATAAATGAGTACGGTGTGTTGAAAAATCCAATTCTTCATCTCATTTGTTATTACTTAAAAAACGTTCAATACGTAAGTATTCTGTAGTTTCACTTCAAGCTAACACATAAGTAGACCATCGGAATTAGCGGCAAACTATCAAATATCCGTGAAAGATAGAATTAATTGATAACTGTATCTTAATCACATGAATAACGATAGTGGATAAAGTAAGTGAAACTGTTTTCTGAATAAAACTCTGATAGCAAACTCATTTTATATGATATATTTCTTGATTGTAAAAGAATGCAGTACCAAAAATATAGAAAAAAACGGATAAATGTTATTAAAACTCTAATGGTAAATTGCGAATGCAAAATATTGAAACTGCTTTCCTAAAAATGTCAATAACAAACCGATTCTACGAGGTTATATTTCCTAGTACTTAAAAAATCCACCGAAAACATCAACAGAAAAACCTGAAAAATTAAAAAAGGCTGCGAAATTTATCAACTCTAAGTGCACGTACACCTTGATGAATGAATGTTAAACACATTTGTGAAATTACGATGGCCGATGCAAAGAAATTTAAACTACTTTCCTAAAAAACATAAAAAACAAACCGATTCTATAGGGTTATATTTCTTAATACGTAAGTAAAGAAAAGCCTGCAAAATTAACGAAAATCCTGCGAAATTTCCTCAACTCTAAGTGCACGTACGTACATGTTGATAAATGAATGTTAAACACATATGAATTATGGCGGAGGGTTCAGAGATTGCTCTGCGTGAACTCTCTCCGTCTAAATTATTCAGCCACTCAGCAAACAAATTGGACATCTTAGTCTAGATTCCCGGGGGATAGCCACGTTAGATACACATGTTATTGGGGAAAACTCCCCCGGGCACTTTACAATGTAGAAAGTTAACTTGCTAAGTTCCCTTGCGAAAGGTTAGAGCGCTTTCATATATGTTTTAAGTCGTTCTTATATTTGTTCGACGCCGTGAGAGAGGTCCCAGTCCATATGTATGTAAATTCTATCTCGCAGATCTGTCTCACAGCAATTTCCTAAAGATAGCGCTCGTATTTGTCGAACAATTTTTATTTAAATGCGGGATGTGCGTTTGACTGAGTATGTGGAACACGAGGGACGTGGTTTCTATCTCGTTTGTATTCTTATTGCTGCTTACTATAAAGAGGAGGCGGTAGGAGCTCAATAGTATATGTATGCAATGTTGCGTTATTTCTGTCATTGAATGAACCCCCAAAGCTAAGGCTTAGGTCACAATTGGAAAAAGGGGCCCTGCCGGGCAGTTCACGGGCTGTTTTTTGGCACTTTCGGGCGTGACCCCTGCGTTGCCCGGTGGGACACCTCGCGGCTGCCGGGGTATTTTGAGGCCCGGCAGGGACCCTGGTTCAATTTAAGTCTGACTTAAAATGAACCGGGGACCCGCTCGTACAACCACCCCGCGACCTAATCGTGACAACACCGAGAGGGACCCCTTCGGTTGCCGGCAGTCTGTCGGAATAAATTCGTTACGTCAAAGACCAGGTTTACAGAATAAAAGTGTGCAATTCGTCAAATATGTGACGTCACAGATCACGTGAAAGGACAAAAGCCGTGAGCTTACACGTATCGCAGTGCAGTTCATACGCGTATTACAGTGGAGTTAAGTGCATAGCGCTATACTAAGGGAAAGGAGAAGACAAGGGAACAGCCCTTAGCCCACTAGGCAGGTGGAAGAATTCAGCAACAGAAACTTCTGCAGACAAGGGCAACAGAGGGGGATAAGACAACACACCACACAACAGACCACACAGTAGGCTGCATTACTGAGAAGCAGGACGAACAGATAGCCTCCTTCATAGAAAGCTACTATGCTTTTTACGATATTACAACCCCAGACTACAGAAACAAGCTGAAGAAAGATGTTTGGCTGAAGAAGGACGTTTCCTCTGCAATTGGCCGACGGAACGCCAAACTTGCAATCATTCGGACCCATAAGCCATTTTTTTTCGTTTTACAAATATAAAAATATAGGCCTCAACAGTTGGC
>NC_049996.1:14661710-14687945 GCF_000003815.2 Branchiostoma floridae | reverse complement strand
ATGTTCAGTACTTAAAGAACGTTTTTCAACTGTCCATGGACAAAAGCCTGAAAGAGTAGTTGGTGTCGGTAGAATGTTCTCTTATGTTTAATTATGTCATGTTTTTCTGGTGTGTTTGTTTTGATACGTTGTTATATGTATGTTTAGTATCGTAGATGACTAGATCTAATTGTTTGTTTGCTTGAATTTATTGTATTCATGTAGTAGTGAGAGTCAGGTGACTACTTCTTTGTTTGTTTTTTGTTTGTTACCCGATCCACATGTGTGGTGATTGTTTAAAATAAACAACATGATTAAACAAATTTATTACAGAAATAATTCTGCATCTTAAAAGTTCTATTATAATTGATAGTGAACTTTGCTTATCAGGCATCAACATTTCTTTAAGTTGCCACTAAGTAATGCTCCATTTTCTACATTTCAGTTGAAATTTTATATCATTTCTAGATCCGTCCAAAATTTTCAAAGAGAATCTGTCGATCCACGGACAATGCAATCTTACAAAAATCGCTAGAGGTCGTCCTAAGAAGAGGATGCACAATTTGCACGACGCGTTATTGAAATCAGCACCAGTCACTTCCAATAATGTCATCACTTCGTCAATATGTAAACCTGTGTCTGTTTTGTTGGTGTCACAGATTGTGCCACAAACAAAGAAAAATGTTCGTCTTCAAAGCTAATATATTTTCCCGAGGACGACGCAATATCGTGTGAGCCAATTTTACTCATTTCCGAAACGGTTATAAATCTTAATATTCCACCAACCGTTTTGGTAATCACCTACCCACGGTTTTATTACGAAGCGTTAATTTTACAGCTATCTTATGGGAGAGTTTATTTCAATGGTTATATTCGACTAGTTAGAGGGGAAGTCCGGCCATAAATAAAATCTTAGCAAAGATGACAAGGTCTGTTTGTTCGGTAGGAGAGAAACTTTCTTTAACTTTCTTCTTTTGTTTCCAGTTCAGTTGAGGCAGTTTTTATACAGATACAGAACACGTGTAGTTTGTTTCCTTAGCATAACGTGAATGGAATACAAAGGTAGTTTGAATATAATGAATGGGGAAGAGTTTGGAGATCAACCATTGCACTTCTAGCTCAACCGAAGAGAGAGGGAGAGAGAGAGAGAGAGAGAGAGAGGGAGAGAGGGGGAAGAGGCGTGAGAGAGGGAGGAAGAGATCAAGAAGTAGAAAGGCGGAGAGGGGGAGATGGGGAGGAGAGAGAGAGAGAGACAGAAAGAGAGAGAGGGGAAAGAGTCGTGAAAGAGGAGGAAGAGAGAGAGGAGTAGAGAGGAGAGAGGGAGTGAGATAGAGAGAGAGGGGGGGGTTAAAGAGGGGGAGAGAGAGAGGGGAAGTAAGGGAGAAGAGAAGAAACGGAGAGGGTGAGAGAGGAATAGGAAAGAGGGAGGGGGTGGAAAAGCATGTTTAAGAGCACCAAAAAGAACGATCAAATATTGGACGCTGCAAGAGTATGTCCCAAACAAAGGCGTAGTAAAAAAGTAGAACTTGTCATTGCACCAATCACAAACAGATTGACCAACGTGAGAACGTCACTCAATTTTACAGGACTGTAATAAATATAACATATGAAAATTTGTAACAATTTTGGAATGAATGGACGGATAGATTGATTAGCATGAAGTAAATCTAGATAAATGACTGTGAAAAGTACCCAAGCTAATCTATGCTGAGCCCAAGTTGTTGCTGAGTGAACCAATTTCACAGTCCCCACCCTCGCCACCCAGTCGAATCCTTTTTCCCAACGGTTATTCTATAATTATGTAAATGAGGAACCCTCGTGCGAGGGGGTCCCTAACTAGGACGATGTGTTATCTCAATAGATGATTATTACCTACATGGAACAAAGGAATTATGTGTCAGGCATATTGAAGTTTCCGTTGCAAAAGTCCGTTTTGTTTACATAGGTCGTGCGATCGTCGTACGATCGCTAACTTCTGGCATTTTGGAGGACAAAAATGTACGTCTCCTGCAAAGTTGAACTGTCTTGGTACACAAAATGCTGTTTTGGATCCATGTCGGTGGTTGGTTCTGTCACGGCCTGCTTGAAAATCCTATGGCACCAAAATCGTACGACGATCGTACGACCTATGTGACCGCGCCCTTAAACTTAGGCTTAGTTGTATCGCTGTAGGACCGTAGAGGACGGTTGTTGGGTGTGCGACAGTGTCGATGAGGGAACCCACGGTCTTGGAATTCGGTAATTTTGTTACTTTTTTCTTTCCGCTCTCCCAGCGGAGTAAGAAATGAAAAAAATAGAACCAGACGCTCGCGAGGGGACCTTAACCTTCGGCTGTTGAACTGCAACGGCAAATTTCATCAATCGAGGTAATGAGGCGCAGAAATGAGGAAACAGCTTCGCAGACACGCGGCGCGAGCGCACCACATTATTCTCCATTTCCGAGCGCGGCGTGTCAGCGCGTCGGCATGCACCACGCGCCGGCCCGCGGTTACCGTCCCACCGCGCGCCGAGTTATTGAGAGTTTCGCAACACTTATTCCCTCGTTCATATCTATTAGGGAATGTTTTATTCCATCGGTAGGAGTATCCACAGGTCCTAGAGGAATAAAAATGTGATCTATCCAGTATCCGTCTATCTCTCTAGTGTTCTGTGTGCGGGGTCTACTTTACAATGGACCGATCCCAAAACCCCGCCCCCTGTTCGATCATGGTTCTATTTCGAACACCTCCGTCAAAAATAGCCATTTCTGTCCCGCTGTGGCAGTTTTTGACGGAGGTGTTCGAAATAGAATAGGGGGTTCTATTTGTTCGATATGGCGTTCGACAGGATCGGTCCATTGCAAAGTTTCGCAACACTTTTAGGGAGGGTTTTATTCGATCGGTAGGAATATTCACAGGTCCTAGAGGAATAGAAACGTAATGTATCCGTCTTGTGTTCTGTATGTGAAGTCAAATTTACAATTTCAGAGTTATTTTTCTCGTATTTGTTATCAAATAGTTAAAAACGTCAAAGTAGCAGTCTCTCAACCTCGTCTGCGTAAGGACAGAAAAATTGCTGCAAACAGAACAATAAAGCTCAAAGAGTGAAACAAGCAACAAAAACAACTACAATATGATTACCTTTTGGGTTACCTATCACTTTCTCTATAAATTTTCTCCTAAATCTGAAGTCCTTTGGTCGCCGACGACGTATGTAATTTACAAAAACTCAGTTTTTTTCTTATCCCACCTTTTTTTTTAAATTTACCTGTACTACATTGTTTTATTTATTCTATCCAAAACGCTAATCGTACACCATTTTGGATACTGATTGGCGCGTTTTGTAATAAATTTTGACACATGTTCAATCAAAGTTTCCGGTTGTCAACGCGTCATCCTGACTCCGGAATCCGGAATCCAGCAGCCAGGCCGTAATCCGGAATCCACGCGACAGTGATGCGGACTGCACGCGACAGTGATGCGGAATGCACGCGGCAGTGATGCGGCATGCACGCGGCAGTGATGCGGCATGCACGCGGCAGTGATGCGGAATCCACGCGGCGGTAATCCGGAATGCACGCGGCTCCGGAGCCTGTAGAGGCGTGGAAATGAGGAGCTCAGGCGGGATTTGCTGTGCGGGCTGGGATGATGGGGACAGATGTGTGTGTTCTGGTAGGCAGGCGGCGCAGTGCGACGGGGAGTCGGGCGGGCGAGCAGGCCTAATCCCCCCGCTTGCAGTGGACAGCGAGCCGCATCATAGTCTCCAAGCAGACCCTACGGTGCCTTAGAAATAGAAATAGTATCAAAGCTGACAAGGGTAGCCCGGTGCCCGTTTGACTCCCTTTGGCCGGCTATCTCCCTTTGGCCGGCTATACTCCTTTGCCAGCTTTGATACTATCTCTAAGGCACCGTAGGGTCTGCTTGGAGACTACCGCATCACACCTCATGTTTCTTACAACATCCTGGCCGGGCCCCGGTTTGAAAATGTGACCTTTTAGAAGCCTTAACGGTGCACGGGACTAGCCTCTCGCAGGTACCTTAGGTTGCTGATAAAAAAAGAGGGTGGCTTCATCTTATCAGAGCTAGCCAGACACAGTTTTTTCTGGAATGCCAATGTGTAACTGTATTGCTCTCCCTTACAAATTATGCACCTTTTTGCCTATTTTTGCTTATTTTACAGCGCAACCAAATAGCCTGAGTCGTGAGCCAGCGGTCACTACGGAGGATGATACTCAGGCTAGCAACCAAAGGGGACTGTAGGTCGACTCTGCACGTGGTAGCGTAGATACGCAATGACAAGCTAAGGAGGCAATTGCTAATTCTTCTTGGGGACCTACTAGATATGGTCAAACGCAAAGTCCAAGAGACTATAGCTGGGGTGCACAGCCATTGTCCTAATTTCAGTTAAAATGACAGATTTCCGGTGTATTAGTTGATGATAAATACATTGCAGTTTAACGAAATATATTGTTGGGATATAATATACTGAACAAAATGACAGTTTCTGCTCTATTCTCTGTGCAATTAAGTATCATTGTGTTATGAATGTTTTGTTCAGGAGGCATATAGTTGTAAAACCGAAAAGTAACAAGTTGAAAATTGGCCACAGTAATAATTGAAAGATATTAAGTGTGCAACTAAAAAGGAATTTGTGGCCATGCTTGTATAAATGTCACATAATGGCCAGTATTACACAATTGAAAAATGTATATCAAAAAGTCGTTAGGTTTCAGTGGACCGTCGTGCATCAAAACGTCAAAATAATTGCGGAAAATTGGTATGAAGTGACGAATAACGGGCTATGATTACCGTCCACTCTGTGCACGAAGTCATGAATCTTCATCCGCGGAATTAAGTACTCACTTTTTCCATTGCACGGCTGTGCGGTGTGACATTATTCCTAATTTGCGGCCGGAGCCAGAGTCCCTCACTCAGAACCGATTTCCCTCGTATAGAACAAGACCAGGAAACGACAATCATAAATAACAATTACCCAGACATATGAAGCATTCAAATTCACAATTTCAAAAAATACGAGACAATACGTTTTTTTTAAGAAAGTCAAGGATCAGTATTATTCCATCCCTAAAATCAGGCAATCTTCTCGATTGAATTCACAGATATTAAGTTTATATTAAGCTTATAAACTATCTCGCTACGCCTAGGTAATATCTTTTGCCAACAAGTATGCTTTATTGAATTATCAAATAAACGTACCCACATGAAAAATGATACGGGTATGGTCTATATTTTGATGTATGTAATCAGGGCTTTATTTATTGAACAGTTAAAATAAGTTGGCTACTCATTCTTCAAAACGCAGATTTCTTTATTGCTCATAGACAAGAATTATATTCTAATAACGTTTCCACAATTTTGTATTAAAGTAATTTTGAGATGATATTACTGTATCCATCCAAACTTACGACTTAAGGCGAAAACTCGTACACTGTTCAGCTGACAACAAAACGATGTAAAGAAATAAGTCACGGATGGGATGCTTCATGTAAAAAACATCAACGTTTGATTTTAATCGTTATCAATCATATAATTATCGTGGTGTGATAATAACCAATATAAATGTTTAATATAAGATAATTAGTGGTATAACCAAAACCATAGCAAAGAAAATAACGTAGATAAAAAATGATTACCATCACACTGATATAAACAACAACGAGTAAAGTTTCTGCGGTAGGTACATTTTTTCTGCTACCAAAAGTCAAGTTTTAAAAAAGTGGAGTAGGAAAGAGATAATCCCCTGGCATCTGCTGATGCCACGCTAGAGGAGGGATGACATAATCATCGTCCCCCCAACAACAATGTAATGCAATTAAGTCGAGGTAATTAACGCTATAATTGTAGTTTCCGCTTGGGCGGTGATAGGCGGTTTATAGCAGGCGCGGGGCAAGAGTGCGACACAGACTGCCGTAATTAATGTTTGTGTTTCCGGGAACTCTCTCCGGAGCAGCTCCATTATGCTGAACTCCGCGACTCCGACACTCTGACACGTCTTCATCAATACTCGGGGAACAATTTCGGAGCAGCCAGATGGAATATGAAGTGCAATTACTCCGCAGTTCGCGTAAACTGGGCAGTTTATTAGCGCGCCGAGATCTCTTTTTAATTGAGGCAATTCAGTCATGGGACAAAGTCAGTGATGTTTTTTATTATTACTCTATTAGGACATACAAATCTACGTGAGAACTGGAATGTTATGGTAATGTTACGAATAAGAAAAAAAAGGTGACAGTAATCGAATCAACATAATTACTTTTCTTTTGTTTCAACATTGGCGGATAATTACTTTTCTTTGTATTCAACATGGCGGAAATATGCTCTATGTGAATAATGCGGTATTCTGGTAATGTAAGAATAAAAAAGAATTAAAAATGATCACATCATTGTGTTCTGATATTGACAGAAATATGCAAGTTAAAGATTTATTTCATTAGGAACTTCTTTTATTGGCTACTTTTGGTTCAATTCAATTTCTTGGGGGACCGGTCACACCAGAACTCTCTATCACGTGATGATAAAAATTGTCGCTCATTGGACGACAGCTCATTGGCGCTCATTGGACGACGCTCATTGTCGCTGATTGGTTGTGAAGCTATCCACGATTTCATTGGCTGCTGTCCTTGGTGCTGATTTCACAATCTCCTAAACGTAGTTTTCATTCGTCGATGAACGAATAAGATTTTGTTAATATTTATGGCTCTAAACTTTCAATGATGCTTCTTGCAACACCATGTTCTTCTTATATGGTGCTTAAAAGTTGCGTTTGAATCAATTACGTCACCACACGTAGACAGGGAGAAGCCGACACCAAAGCGCATCTTTTTTTCCCATTAGCAAAAATCCTTTAATCGCTTCCGCGCGTATCGTTAGTGCGAAACGTTCCAAAGTATCCCTTCTGCGTCCTCCTGGCAGTTATCTGTCGGCATTAAGCGCTTCCCTTTCCGCCGAGAGTCAGCGTTTACGCACGGGGAATGGGCTATAAAAGTAACCCGGGAGATTTGGCGGTGTCCGGATAGGACGGCCCTTTAGAAAGCGGGCTCATCCCCTAGCCGTGTGATGTATACGCAGGAGCTATCGGCGCGACTCATTGCGGCGCTTGCCGGCTTTACGGGCGCGCGAGTCGGCGAGTTTCGGGCCCGCCAACTTCCCCTCACCGACGATAAATTAAAAGACTCATAATGTTTTCATTTGCTGGCGCGTTCCATCATGCTCGCTCTTGGCGGGAGGCGGCAATTTGTAATTTTTGTCATAATTAGCACGCTTACACGGGGATTTGGCGCGGGGAAAATTGCGATATTACCAAGCTAATGGAATAGCTTGTATTATCCACAGTACAATGGAGGATGCATTTGTCTTTATTGAGAGACGTCGATACGCGTGCTGAGTGAGTGGCTTTTTGACGTGTTTGACAAATTCTGTTGATTAAGTTAGCTTAGGGTAGTTTTTCTTCGGGGAGGTAGGCGGCTGGGTATGGGCGCCGCGCGGAGAATGCTGTGGTAAGGGCGCGAGGGGTTCATGGTGTACAAAATTCAACTCCGAAAGAATAAAGTAGTCTAATTTTCAATTTTTTACACCAAAACTACCACATAATGTTGTAAAGAAAAGGGTCGCTCCAGAACATCGCAATTACCAAATTTTACACCAAAACCACATAAAGAACATCGCATGCGCAATTACCAAATTTTACACCAAATTTACATAAAGAACATCACAACAACCAAATTTTACACCAAAACCACAAAACATTGTAAAAAAGGTCATTACAAAACATTGAAAATTATAAACTTTTACGCCAAAACATGATACTGTAATAGAGAGGTATTTCCAAACCATCGCAATTATCCAGATTAACAACAAAACTACCACATAACAGCAAAACTTTCAAATTTTACCGCAAAATCACCGCACAACATTGTGTGTAGAAAACAGGTCGTCCAAAGACTAATTTTACACAAAAACTATCACATAACATCATATTCTCCCCACCACAACTAAACTATTACAAGAGCACAATGCCAATAACTCTATTTCACCAATGGCAGCTCCAAAATTAATGTACCGCGGGCGGTCATTATATCGATGAGAAATTTCTCAGCTTAAACAAACATTCCCCAAATAGACTAATCCATAATATTGTGACATGGGCATGCGTTATGTCAATATATGGCACTGATTATTATTGATTGAGGAATTTAGCCACTCTATCTTAAGTTCTGGAAAGGATTGTGGTATACAAATGAACGCAGGACATACTGTCAACAAAATAACCCATCTATTAAAGTACATGTATGTACTTGGAATGAAAGGAAAATATTCTCCAGTAACGTTAAATATAGAACTTTTTTTACTGTTCACCTTTGTTCATGGTAAGTTACTAATGTATCTGCCAGTCGTTGTACTACATTTCTTTACCTATTTGTGATACTTTAGCTGAAGAACTTTCTAACAAATCTGAAACTTTGGGGTACCTCTGTGACGAAGGTATTGTTTACGGTGCATCTATGTGTATGCTTGAGGGTCAGTGTTTCTCACCTCAAGTGTTTTGGTCAACATAAGTGAAGATAATAATAATAATAATAAAAATTAGACAGAGACGATTTTCACTTTGCTAGATGAAGGTCAAGGTCGATTTGGGGCATACTAGCAACTTTCCTCGGTACTGCAGCAGACCTTTCGGTTTTCATATCTTTTCATTCGCTATTGATAGCGACCAGTCATCCCCAAGAAAGGGATTTAAAATCTAAATTTAGTGTAGAAGCAGATTTATTCCTGACACTTAAGACTCTACAACAGGATGAGAATACAATGTTCTTTCCGTCCAACTTGTAGTTATGACTTATATGTTCCGCAGGAGTTGTGAAACATGTCGTACGTAGCAACGCCCTAACACTTGTGGTGAAAGATAGATTTCTTCACCACAGCAGCGTAGCAGGAGAGTTAAGTGATGTATGGAAATAGCAGCTGACAATATCCACACATCACACCCCGCGCCGCTAATATTTGGATATCTTCTCTTGCAGCACGCATTCATCACAGCAAGTTTTCCAATCTTCTACTAGATATGTGCAAGTCGCCGCCGCCCCTGAATTGATATAAACGAGGAGGTGGTACCATCGGAGTAGATAGACATCCATGTACCCGTTCCCAGACGATTCGTCTTCGTCTAAAGTTTGTAACTTTTGTCTGTTCACGGTCGTAGGATCTTTGCGAGGTCCGGGAGACCTCCTTGTCTCCATATTTCTATCAATCGTGACGTTACTGAAGTGTGCAGTGTGTGTTCCGGGAATCTATGGGGGGAGCTCCGCCTCTTCCCGTAAAACTATCGTCCAAAAGTAGCCTCCGTTGCAGTCTTCGAAGGGGGCTGTTTCTTAAATTTATTTTAGGTGCACTGGTTCGCGAGTTTCAACGTTGGCTAGGTTCTAGTCTTATGCTGGGGAAGGGAGTTTGCTGTGCCAGGAAGGGAGTTTGGCGTGGAAGGGACTTTGCCGTGGAAGGGAGTTTGTCGGAAAAGGGAATTTGTCGAGGAAGGGAGTTTGCCGTGGAAGCCGGGAGTTTGTCGTGGAAGGGATTTTGCCGTGGAAGGGTTTTTTTTCGAGGAAGGGAGTTTGCCGTGGAAGGGACTTTGCCGTGGAAGGGAGTTTGCCGGAAAAGGGAATTTGCCGAGGAAGGGAGTTTGCCGTGGAAGGGAGTTTGCCGTGGAAAGGAGATTGCCCCGTCTCAAAGACGCCTCATAGTTTTGGTGTAAAAGTTGACAATCGTGAACCAGCAAGACCCCCTCCCCCCTCCAAAAAAAAAACAGCCCCGTTTAACGACTGCAACGGAGGCTAGCCCAAAACTTCCCTCCAAGATGATTCGTCAGAGTTTGTCGCCGTGCACTTTGTGTCCACCGGTCCATTCAACTTCCGGGAATTCGCACGTCCGTCCCGCGCCGTCCCTCTATTAATTCTCCGGGAATCTGACATCTATCACGTCACAAGGGCGTGTCCGCAATCAGCGCTGTAGTCTCATCTCTTTCAACAATATTAGTGACGGGTTGTACCATTTCAAAGCAGGGGGGTTTGTTGTAATTTTTGAGACTGTGAAACAAACTACAAGTAAAAAATGAAAAACAAAACAGATTTTGTTCATATCGAAGTCAACATGTTGCATGAAGTATTAATACAACGTCAGTTTTGTAGGAATCGAATTTACCCTCAAAATGGAGGTTGGCAATGTTTTTTTTTTGCAATTTTTCGGACTAAAAAAAATTACGCTGTAAAACAAGCCTATAGGAAAATCGTCGAATGAAACATAACTTTGTGTATGTCTGAATAAAACCTTTGCCTAAAATAGTAAGTAGAGAATGGTAGTTTTTGTGCATATGGTTTACGTTTTTCTATAGCAGTTTGGGTGTGGTAGGGATGGGATGGAACGAAAACCCAAGACTTTTCTGCAGGGCTGTCCACCCCCTGAACTTATCCGCAATGGACGTGTCCGTGGCGATGATGCATTGCGGCGATCTATCACGGTAAGCGCGCATGCGGGTCCCCACCATCAATCTGGTACCGCGGGCACTCCGGGGGTACGCGTGCACACGACCGTAACCGCAAGTTTTATAACTCTCCGCGAGTCCATCTTTCCTTCCCGCCATCAATCTTTCCCGTGTCCTACAGCCCATGGAATTTTTATGAATCTGTTACTTTCCCAGATCCCCCTCCCTCAATTCATTTCCCCGCAACCGTCCATCCGTCTTGTTGTAAAGTAAGCGGGAGTGGGGAGACGGGTATGACTTATGCATGAGCCGCTTCGCTGCGTTATCGTTTATGTAAACCCCTGTGGCGATCGAGGCGGCACGTGAATCTCGTGACCATGTCCCTAAACTTGAAACTTGGAATCTAGATTATTGTAACCAGGGACTATACAAGCCATACCCCAGTGCTAAAACTTGTAACTTGGAATCTAGATTGTTACCAGGGACCATACAAGCCATATCCCGGTCCTAGAACTTGTAACTTGGAATCTAGATTGTTACCAGGGACCATACAAGCCATATCCCGGTCCTAGAACTTGTAACTTGGAATCTAGACTGTTACCAGGGACTACACGTGAAACTCGTGACCATGTCCTGGTCCCCAAACTTGTACCTTGGTATCTAAACTGTTGTCACGGACTACACAGTACAGGCCATGTCCTGGTCCCTAAACTTGTAACTTGGAATCTAGATTGTTCCCACCAGAGACTACACAGGCCATGTCCTGGTCCCTTGCTAAAACTTGGAATCTAGACTGTTACCAGGGACTACACGTGAAACTCGTGACCATGTCCTGGTCCCAAAACTTGTACCTTGGTATCTAAACTGTTGTCATGGACTACACAGTACAGGCCATGTCCTGGTCCCTAAACTTGTAACGTGGAATCAAGACTGATACCAGGGACTACATAGCCCATGTTCTTGTCCCTAAACTTGTAACTTAGAATCTAGACTGTTACCAGGGCCTACACAGGCCATGTTCTGGTGCCAAAACTTGTACCTTGCAATTGGAATCTAAACTGTTATTAAAGACTATATAAATTTAGATCATATCGTAGTCCTACAACTTTGAACTGTCCCAGGAAAAGGCACGTTATTACACGACTTCCCTCGCTCCACCCAGGTGTAAAAGTGGGTGCCTGATTTCAGGCGGGGAGGTAAAAGAAAAGAAAAGTCTGCCTTTACTTTCTGTCAGTACTGTGTATGTTCATAGAAGTTAGATAGAAAATAAACCTGTAACTTGGATTCTAGACTGTTGCCAGGGCCTACACAGACCATGTTCTGGTCCTAAAACTTGTACCTTGGAATCCAGACTGTTACCAGATACTACACAGACCATGTTCTGGTCCTAATACTTGTAATTTGGAATCTAGACTGTTACCAGATACTACACAGACCATGTTAAAACTTGAAAACTTGGAATGTAGACAGTTGCCATGGACTGCACAGGACGGCTATTCAGCACCACGGCCAACATACCCCTAGGAACTTTTAATATGTTGAAAATACGTTGCAAACTTACCGGAGAATTTATTTTTATTCCAAATACAGACTTTACGTACTAGATGGGTTATTTTGTTGACAATGGGTCCTACGTTTATTTGTATACCACAATCCCAATCTACACGTAGCAATTGATGGGACAAATATGATAATAGCTCTCCATGATTTTAAAGGTAGTTTTAAAAGAGTTTAAGTCCTTCCCAAACTTTTGTTTGATTGTTTGAACTTTTGTTTATTCATATGAAAGCTCAAATCGTTTTTCATTGATGTCACGAGAGAAGAGGCAAGGGTATAGGGCGGCGCCCATCTCCGTTTCTATACCCCTTGGGCCACACAGTTATGCAAGCAAGTTTTAAAGATAAAACATAACAAGCTTTTGTGGATAACGACTTTTTTCAGGGTTTCGGGTATGTTTTCATTATCTCTCATCCTGTGTTTCTTATGGACTGGAAAAGTCCAAGTTTAAAGTTGTTGAATTTCTAGCGTTAGCCGATTTTAGCCACGCATTTGAAAAGATCCTAGTAACCTGATCAGGCAGCCTTGTTTCGGACTGTAAAGTTTCAAGCCGAACTTTAGTTTAAATTTGTTGAATTTCTAGCGTTAGCCAATTTTTGCACCGCATCACGAATGAAAGTTTAATTTTTTTTTTAAATTTCTAACGTTAGCCGATTTTAGCCGCGCATTCGACAAGATCCAGGTAACTGGCATGGTCAGGTAGCCTTGTTTTGGACTGTAAAATGTCAAGCCGAACTTAAGTTTAAATTTGTTGAAGTTCCAGCGTTAGCCGATTTTTGCAACGCATCACGAATAAAAGTTAAATTTTTTTGCATTTCTAGCGTTGGCCGATTTTAGCAAAGCATTCGACAAGATCCAGGTAGCTGACGTGGTCAGGTAGCCTTACAAATAGACATGATTAGCGGCGTTGTCATGGGGATGAATCCCCTGAGCTAGCCAATCAGCGCGCAGGATTTGTGGTATCAATTTCGTGCCGCAAATGTATTCCGCTGCGGTCCCGGCGGCCCTGCGGATAGGAGGATCTCGGGACGTTCATTTATGGTGGGGGAGAGAGGGGTCAAGTTGCTTTTCGATGCGGTGCGGGCCCAAGGGACCACAACTAATTTTCCATTTTGTGGCGCTCGCAGTAGATAGATTACCACTTTATTCGCTGCTGTTGGAAATGAGATAGCGGGAGATGGCTGCGCCAGTGCGCTGCAACACTGCCTGATTGAGATGTATTGGTAAATTAATCTCTGCGCCGGTCACTTTTTTTTAGAGTGAAATTATTCACTTATTGAGTGGGCGCCGGATTCGGGGACTTCTGATAAGCTGCCCAAATCGCGCTTGCTTTTTATCTCTTTTCGGTGATATCGACGTCCCCTTCCGATATTCTATTTGGCCATCCAGGTATCGTCTCAAATGTTTAAATGTCATCCAACATCGATATACAATGAGAACGGTAGCTTCACATACGGATATTCCTTTCTGAACAATAGCTCATAGTTTAGTGTATTCTGCCAAGTTGAGAATCTTACTCGTTGATATCGACTTTCGCTCAGATTTTCTATTTTGCCATCCAGGTAACGTCTTAATAGTTTAAATGGCATCCAACATCGAGAAACATTGAGAATGGTAGCTTCACAAACAAAAACTCATTTAAACGATATCTTATAGTTTAGTGTATTCTGCATTTGTGCTAAGTTTAGTACAAAATACATTGTGTTGGAGTAGAATGTCAGACAGAAAGCAACTACATAAATTAGAGTACAAACAGATAATATAAGCCGAATGCAAATCTGCTTTTGTTCTGAAGTAGACGTTTACAAAATTGTTACCGCCTATGTGTTACTCTGGGAACGAGAGCATCGACCCTGGGTATAGGATGTGAATTGTTGTCGTATAAAAAGGGGGGGGGGGGGGGGTCGTGATTAACTGAAATTTCTATAGTAACCAACAAATCTATATATCAAATCCATATCAAATTCCATCACAAATGGTAAAAACATGTTTAAAAACGATGTAGATCTAAATCAAAATAATGTTTCATTCTGTTTCTACAATCAAGTTCGAAAACCGTCAATAAAGATTAGACATGTTTCAGATAGTGCTGTTTTCTTATTACATGTAGTCATTAAATTTTTTCTTTCTTCATATTGTAAGAATGACATACCATTAGGAAACGGTCTCCACCTTCAATATTGTCTTTGCAGGTGGGGCACATAAAATAGTATACATCTACTGTCTTTACAGAAGGGACAAAGACTGTTTTCAGTTGGTATATTTTTGTGTGACAGTCCTTTTCAATACCGCTGTAGAAACGGCTGCCCTTTCCTTGTTAAGTTGTATACATATTGTCTTTGCTGTCTGTTTTCAGCTGGTATATATTTGTGACAACCCTTTTCAATACCTCTGCAGAAATGCCTGCCCTTTGCTGTGTTAAGTTGTATACATATTGTCTTTGCTGTCTGTTTTCAGCTGGTATATATTTGTGACAACCCTTTTCAATACCTGCGTAGAAATGGCTGTCCTTTCCTGTGTAAAGTAGTATACATCTTCAATATTGTCTTCGCAGAAGGGACACAGTCTGTTTTCAGCTGGTTTATATTTGTGACAACCCTTTTCAATACCTCTGTAGAAACGGCTGCCCTTTCCTTGTTAAGTTGTATACATATTGTCTTTGCTGTCTGTTTTCAGCTGGTATATATTTGTGACAGCCCTTTTCATTCCCTCTGTAGAAACGGCTGCCCTTTCCTGTGTAAAGTAGGGCGCAGCTCTGGTGACCTGTCCCTCGTCCTGACTAATCAACAACCCGGACAGCCGAACCGACAATGACACGGCAAGATGACCTAATTTGAGAAGTATAATTGGCAATGGCACTGTACTATATTACTTTTGACCCGCCTATTCTGTGGGGAAAAGGCACTGTAAGGCCTGCGTCGTATTTCCAAACTGGGGTCCGGCCGAAAAGTATGACATAAAAGACACCAAACTACGCAGAACGTACAGGGAATAGCCGAGGGCATTATTTGTGTATATTTTTACGCATACTTTTCTATTTTTGTGTCAACAAGCACTGTACTTTATTACTTTTGACCTGCCTATTCTGTAGAGAAAAGGCACTGTCGTATTTTAAAAAGGGGATCGGGCGAAAAGTATGATATAAAAGACACCAGACAACGCAGAACGTAAAGAGAATAGCCGAGGGCATTATTTGTGGTTATTTTTATGTATACGTTTCTACTTATTGTTTCAACAAACAGTCCGGCCGGGCCCCGGGTTGGAAATGTGACGTGAGCCTAAGATATGGGCATTGTGTTCAAACTGTCCATGATGTAGAGAGGTTATGTTTGTATGTTTACGTGTATGCGAACAGCGTAACAGGAAAAATTGATGAGTGATAATGAAGGACGGTATCTATTTCGACGTTGGGCACCCTAGTGGCTTTTTATTGTAACGCTAGTTCACCTTTGTCCGTGGTGTAACCTTTATCCGTTGTTTGTCAAAACAGCACATTTCGGGATATCGAGTTGTCGGTTGTTTCAAATTGTAATATTTTCAAATTATAGCAGTTTGAACTCACATTTCGTCGGCATGATAGCCCTAAATATCTTGTTTTTGAAAACAACGTATATAGGTTACCCCGTGGATAAAGGTGAAGTGGCGTTATATATATATGATCGGAACTTCACAACAGGGCACCGCCCGAACGTGTCCTGTCAGATTGTCGTGTCCAGTTGTGTGCCCAGGGGAAACGACCCTCAAAAATTTCATGATAAACGTTCATTTTTTTTCCTTTATCACTCATCAAAATTGTCATAAAACGATCACGACCTTTGTCACATCATCTATTGACGTCACCAGGTCATTGAACCCACACACCGTGTCGCGCTCGTTTGCGCTTTGCTGCGGTCACATGCGCGGATGTCGTGCGTTTTGCTGTGGTAGAATTTTCTATTAGGTTAAGACAAAAACGACAACAAGGATCTAAGACACCAATTTTGTCACAAGACAGTTTTGTATTTCGTGCGACACAACCAAGACTTTCTCAGGAATGTTACTGTCATTTTCTATCGCACGACGAACTTGCCTAGCCAAGCAAACGTACATTGAGAATTTTCAAAAGCCATACATTACAACGTTACACAAAATGTGTTCTTGACAAAAATTAAATCAGTTATGTAATCTCCTAAATTTGGATGGGATGTAATTTTCTTTAAATCTTTGAGCACTTTCAATTTTGACAAGCGAATTTGAATGAGTCTATAATATTTCTTTGATGTCCATCTCGGCCATTTATAGATGTCAGTCTGCACGGTCAGTTACCTCGGATATTGGGAAATTTTGTATAACTTTACATAACATTATCATTTGTCATACCCACCTGTCATATTCGATATCAACATAACTGGCGAGTGATCGGTCATCTTACAAACTACATGGATCAATTTAGAACAGTAAAAACGTTTTTTATAGATACGGACTGTGTAGTGTATATGTACTTGTATGTACACATATCACAAATCCGAATAATATGTAACGTTACAGATAAATTAATACCAGAAGGACTTAATGAATACAAATCAAGAGTCCCGGCGTCCTTGCATCCAGGCCTGCTTGCATCCACATTTCTGTTGGAAATCTAACAATCTAGCCTTTATGGTGTATATGGCGGCGCCCATCTCTGTCTCTATAGCCCTTGGGCCACACAACTGTGTGAGCGCTAAAGCAGGCGGCTGGTCAACCAGTTATCGGTAAACTACATACTCTTTCTCAGAATTTCTCAGTGCTAAGCAGAATGTAATTTACTAAAATTTATACATAGATAAAGGTAATGGTAAAGGTAGTCCAATAGCTATTTTAAGCTGTAGCGGAAAGTGAACCGATTGTTATCCTCTGCTTGTGTCGGTTTTGGCCGGCGTTTGAACCCGTGCGAACACTCTATCAACTAGTCTATTGGCAGTATTGCACCGGTCTTATATACATACATGTTCACATTTGCCACTTAGCTTTGGCTTGAAGGTTGCTGAAGACCAAGTGGAATTGAAAGTGATGTCGAGTCGGTTTACAGTACCTCATAGAGGTTGAGACAGAGAAGACAGATGCTATGTACAGTATTCACAGGTTCATTGTGCAGGGAAATTCACATAGCTCTTTCCTACAAGCACAATGAACAGTGGACCACGACTTAACGCCCCGTTCTAAAGACTGCAACCCTTTCCGGTAGCGTACATGTCAGGTGAGCGACACAGACAGAATCAAACTCACGGCTTCTAGTTCCAGAGGCAGGGCCTCTAACCACTAGACAACGTACGTTATGTCAAAGTACCATTTTTAAATGATGACCCGACCGGGATGTGAACCCGCAAGCACTCTATCCACTATTCTATTGCACCGGCCTTACACATACATGTTCACATTTGCCACGCAGGTTTGGCCTGAAGAATTGCCGCTGACCAATTGGCCCCACGGGTCGCATGACTGCCCACTGGACGTGTCTAAAGTGGCTAAAGGATGACCACTGCGGGACCCTTACGGTCACTTCCACCATATTTCATGCTGCTTCAACCCCTCTATTGGTCATCATATTTTTATGACTATACTGACCGGCCCATTGCATTCGTAGTCAATGTGCCGTGTATATGGAATTGCCGCCATTGTCTAGAACCATGTGGATCTAATGTTATTGATGTAATGTCATTTTGCTAAATTAATGTAGTTCATTGTTGAATTTCTTCATAGTCTCTACCAGACTCTTTGGGCTGCTGAAAAGAATAACAGAAATTGGCCAAAAAGGCCATGTATGCCAGCAAGAGGAGTTAGTCGGGCAACCAGACTCCTTGGGCTCTCACCCCCCCCCCCCGGTCACTATATATCCCTTAGTCTATTTGACTATTGGGGAACCACAGAAGATCTGGTAACCACTTTTCTCCACCCTTATGAGTTTTCTGTTTTACGTAGTGTCAATACCATCCTCCCACCTTTGTGTATCCCTCTTTGTCTTCCAGAGAACGTAAGACTCCATCAGGCCTTTCTGTGGATTTGAAAATAGTACTGAAAGTGTCCTATTTGGACTATATATTTTTCAATCAACAGAATCATTTGGTAGACTCTACATCAAATCTTTGATAGTAGCAGACCTCGAAAACGCTCGGAAATAATTCTAGACCGACCCGTTAGTGACCTAACACGACTAAAGCACAGGTGCCTGAAAAAAATGGTTGCTGAAGACAGGTGGTTGCTTGTGAAAATGAGAATGGCTTGTGACTGGAAGTGGTTTCCTGTACCGGGCGATTGCCTGTCCAGTTCTGACTATGCGACATGTCAGGACCCTAGTACAACACGACACCACGCTTAAAAAACTCTGTAAGAATGACTTGTGACTGGAAGTGTTTGCCTGTACCAGGAAATGGACCGATCCTGTCGAACGCCATATCGAACAAATAGAACCCTATATTCTATTTCGAACACCTCCGTCAAAAACTGCCCCTGTAGAACATAAATGGCTATTTTTGACGGAGGTGTTCGAAATAGAACTATGATCGAACAGGGGCCGAGTTTTGGGATCGGTCCATTCCAGCTCTGACTGTGCGACATGTCAAGACCCTAGTACAACACGACACGAGGTTTCACCCCCCATATGGACCGCAATAAATCTCCACCACCGCGGTTGATGTACGAGCCAACACGGCAAAACAAAGTGGACCCAATGGAGCAGACAGCGTTAAGGCCTTCAGCCGATCGGTGACCACACGGGGACCTTTAAGCCCCCTTGTATGACGAGTCACGCTCTTTCGCCTCCGCTACTGACCACCATAAATCCATACACTGGACAGGACTATGGACGGTCTATCAAAAGGAAATAAAGCGAATGTAATTGTGTGGAATGGCGTGAGTGGTTTTGGTCAAACGATGACCACTCGGGGACTAGTCTACCAAAAGCCTAGAGGCTATAACTGCCATAAAGTAGATATAATATATATAAAAGCATGATAGCCTAGGATAAAGCGTTGTTAGGAAGAGATTGCCTTCAACGAATTTTAGCATAGCCTCGAATGCAGACATTTTAGAAGTCAATTTCGGAAATATTTTTTGGGGTTTAGATTTTGCAAAAGCATTGGCTGTAGATATGGAGGCAAGTGTATTGCACAATAACATAACTATATACATATTTGTGTGAACATTTCTTCTTGTGAAGCAAAAATATCAATGGACGTATAACGTAATTTTTCTATTCAAGCACAATGTAATGATATTTAGCAAAACGTATATTACATACGATTAAGAAAACAGACAACATGTTTATCACAATAAATAACATAACCTTAGCCATTCTGGCAAAGGTAATGATAGACATTTAAGAAATACATTTTTAAAGGATATTATTTGTACTGGGTATACGTTAGGTTGTTTTACACCTAGCCCATGTCTATACATGTAAACTATTGTCATGTCATCTACAAAGTCATTAATATGAAAGAAAACTCATTAAGTCATCATTATTGTATTAATGCGACTTAATGTCAACATTGTCAAAACGTTTTCTCGTGTGTCTATTGTTTCCAAACAAGCTGGCATTTTTATGACGCATTTATGTCATGAATATATATTACACCGTCAAGTTGACAAATCTAGAAGCGATCATTCAATCCCCATTTTGAAATCAGATCCCCGCTGTCGTTTTTAAATCTCTCAACGGTAAAATATGTGGACAAACAGAAACAACAATGTGGTACCCCTGCCTTAGGAACAATATATTATGATATTACAAATATGCACGCAAAAGCAATAATAGCAAGGCAACAGAGTAATACATGTCGGCAAACAATATTATGCCGTTACGCATTAGATTGGAATCTTGTCTATTCACATAGAAGTAATGGCGCATATTGAATATTTGTATTGCCTATTAGGGTATAACAAAAACGTTATACTCCATTAGGCAAATGCAGATTTTTGTCCAGAGAAGGGACACGTGTAAAATAATGAAGATTCGTTGAATTTTAACTCAAATATATGAATAACGTCTTACGCTGTAAGATAATGAATATTTTTTTTAAATTCCACCGAATCTGTATTAAGATACGTTTTGACATGTTAATTGTGTTCTCTTTTTTTTAAACGCTTTTCTAGATAAGGCAAGTGTTCCGAACGTTTCCAATTCTAAGCACAATGTTGCATTTACAAGGAGGTCTGGTACATGATGCTCTTCAAATGTTTAAATACGGTGATAATGATTGTGAATTTTAACACATTCTAGTAAATTTCCGAGCACTTTACATGAGTTAAGTTCGCAATCTAACTCTCTTCGTCCGAGTGGCAAGTCTTAAACCCTTCAGAAATTGTTTTGTTTTTCGATCCTAACAACTACCGGAGAGCGTTTGGGGTATATATGCCTTTATTCCTTAAACGTCTTTTAATAGTCTTACGCTATAAAATAATGAATAATCGTTGATGCATTCTAGTATATTTCTGAGCAGTTTACATGAATGAAGTCCTTGATCTAACTCTTTGTCCGAGTGGCAAACGGTTTTAGACCCTTCAGAAATTGTTTTGTTTTCCGGCGATCCTGACAACTACCGGAGAGCGTTTGGGGTCACATCGCCTCTAACGTAAGCATTACCATTTAGAGCGGAAAAAGAATGACCAAGCGTCAAAAATGATGGATATATCACGTCTTTTAACATTTTCCATCCATGCTAACGCAAATTCAATCATGTCTATATCACTAATCACTTCAAAATCACCACAATGAAAAAGATACACATGTAAGATTATCTTAATCGCATGCACAACTACAATAGTTTGTCGTATTTTATCACAAAAAAGCACTGTCGTTGTGCTATGGTAATGGATGAATGGTGTCAGGAAAATTAACTACTACCCCGGCCACATAAAAAGAGGGGATACGCGCACCGTTTAAATCAAATGGTTTCTTATCAGGATGTTTTTCCATGCGTAAACGGTGGATGTGTCCATTATGCTATTGTAATAGAACCGGGTTTCGCGCACCCGATTCTATTATACAGACAATGGACGCCTTGATATCTATATCAGCAGAAATCTGGGACAGTTCACTGCTTCCATTCAAACCGATTTCTGGAAATGTTTCAATCATGAAAATTTGACAGCTTATTGTTTGTCTTATTCAATTTTTAGATGCTATTGTCAAAAATTTCATTCATGAAGAGAATTGTGTTTAAAAAACCTTGCAATTGTGATGTTTAACAAAACTGATATAAATGGATGCTTTCTTCTTAAGCTTGTCACACATGATAAGAGAGATTTTTGTGTTGTCAGCTTACTGTTTGTCTTATCAAATTTTTAGATGCCATTGTCAAAAATTTCATTTATGAAGAGAATTGTGTTTAAAGAACCCTGTAATCATGTTTACCAAAACGGATATAAATGGATGCTTTCTTCTTGTCACACATGATAAGAATGATTCGAGTGTGGTTATGAACAATACGTCTCCATTTTCACCCCTTTATTGCTGCGCTGTATGACTCGGAACAGATTATTTCTCAACACCGCCGATTTTCCTTTCACCTGAGCGTAGATGAAGTATCGCTGTCTGAATTTCGCACGAACTTTTTACGACTTTATTTTAAGTATTCTGCGCGGCATGTACGCAGGCATACAGCTGCCAGCGCGCCGATTTGCCCATTTTTCGCGCGGCCAGGTCTTAACTTTGTATTGTAGACTAACCGATTGAAACACTTAGTAACCAATTAAAACACTTATTAAATTTTACCTGGTCTTTAGGTAGAGTGTTGTTGGCTGGTTTTGGTTAGCATTGTCATTTAGACCTTATAAGTTTTGGCTGCTCAAAATTTGATTTTATTGATCACGAGTACATCTGTATGTTCTTTGTTCTTTGTGCGTTCTATGTTATTTGTGGACCGACATACTGTAATATTAGTACATTTGCATGTTCTCTGTTCTTTGTATGTTCTATGTTATTTGTGGGCCGACATACTGTAATGAATAAGTACATTCGTATGTTCTATGTTCTTTGTATGTTCTATTCTATCATGTAAGGAGTACATTTGTATGTTATATGTTCTTTGTATGTTCCGCATTATTTGTGGACCGACATCTACTGCTCCTACGGATATTACAACGTACGGAACTGAGTGAGTGATTGAGTGAGTGATTGATTGATTGATTGAGTGAGTGAGTGAGTGAGTGAGTGAGTGAGTGAGTGAGTGAGTGAGTGAGTGAGTGAGCCAGCGAGCGATTGAGTGAGTGAGTGAGTGAGTGAGTTTAGATTATTTACTACAAAAGTTCACCACAAAACAAGGCTCATGGAGCCACTTATTCGTTTTGGGTTACAGCACTCGATCTTAAAGACAGATATTTGTTTACCCTTGTCTTCAAAATCATGTGAAGTTCCTTGCCCACCGTTTTAAGGATTCTGCGCGCGCGTCACGTACACGCAGCCACACAGCCGGCGCGCCGTTTTGCCCATTTTTCGCGCGGCCTGCTCCATGAAAAATTGTTTCCCGCGCCGGCGACCCTTCGCTCCCGCCTTCCGCTGGACCGAATATGATGAATGGTCTTCCTGATTCCTGCAGAAGTTCGTGACAGATCGGTTTCCCACCCATCCGCGTCGGGCTGATACCCTACTTATAGACTATCCCGCCACAATTATTCTTCCCTACATCGCATGAATTTGGCATTAATTCTGGTCGTTAGCTGCCATTATGAAGCGTTGCTTTCCATTATCATCGGCAGCCAAACTGAGAAAATTGTTGCGTACGGTACTTAGCTACGGTCAGCCGACTACTATTTGGTATTCCGGGGTAGTTAGTGAGCTGCACAGGTAGCCGGTAGGTGTGGAGAAGGCTTTACACAAGTGGTACTTGTGCCGACACATCTTTCTCTTGTGAGAGTGAAGCTAGCTGCCAATACGGCTCTCAAAAATACGGACAAATGTAGAAAGCACTGTTTTGATGACAATGACAATGACGTTTATTTCATCGTTATGCAAGTAAAGCCAATACGGTTCGCAAACTTACGGACAAAAACGTAGAAACCAATGTTTTGATGACAATGACAACGAAGTCTATTGCACATTCATGCTCCATAGGGACTAAATTCAGTAAGTCAGATACAAAGAGAGTAACAGGAACGCAAGGCTAGACTTTATTTATATACATACCGTACATGCTGCTTTAAAAAAAATAAAAGATATGATATATGTAAGTTTCTCTTCTTGATAGAGTGGTATAGGATATATTGTATGGATTCGTTTGCTTAATTTGAATGTGAAACGTTAGGGCCCGGTCACATTGTTCGTTCGATCGTCGCCCGATCGTTGGACGATCGCAAACTGAGCTCGAGACTATTCTTCGGATATTCTCGAGTGTGTCGTACACAAAAATCGGTTGCCCTGTAGTATCGCATCGAATCAGAACTAACATTGCCGATTTCATTCTGAAAAAAAAAAGAAAAAAAAGAAGAAAAGAAATAGACTGGCAGTAACTCAAGGGTTAAAACATATATACAGCAAAGAACAATCCGACTGAAGGAGTATATGTGCCATATAATAACATATCATTATAGGGCCTCTGTTACTTCAGAGTGTGGATAATGTCTGCGGAGAGAAGAAACAAGTACGTATGCTTCATTGTGTATACGTAGAGATAGTTTTATTGCACAACAATTGTACGGGGTACAAAGTATGGCATCTACATAACTACAGTTCTATAACTTAACGCTTATCTAACTAATACAGAAGTTGTAGTATGGGATAAGTTTCTTACAGTTATTGGCGGCTTTTGCAATCATTGGAGGAATTTCTAATGTCTAAACCTATAAACCGTTATTCCTGCAACGAAGAATTCAGTTTAATAGAGCATTATTGTAACAGAAGGACACACATTTCCACTTTGAATGAGCCCAAGTTCTAAGTATCACCAGCCGAAATGCCTTAGGTGCAGTTACACACTTCGCCGCAAGGGCACAAGACCCACCCTTGAAACCTGAGCCATTGTTCACTGTAAGAAAGCCTACCTTGCCACACTAAAGTTAACTGGAAAAGTTTTTTGTGGGGGGTGGGGGTTGGGGGGCTTTTAAACTTGTAACACCCCCTCTATATCTTTTTTTTTTTAAATTGAATGCTATAACATTCGTAATACATTATTTACACACATTTCATGTGCTATGCCAGAATCTGGATCTAACTACATGTCTATACTGGCATGCAGCAGTTATTGCGTTGCACATGCAGCCTAGCAAGAAACTGTGTGTTCGAAATTCCACCAGATATTGTATATCAGAGATATCAATTGCTTGAAAGAGATGAGATGAAACTATGAGTACGCATTTAGACAAGAATTATCCCCTAACTGAATTAATGTGATAGAGGGGTGCTATCACACTTTTTCACTAAGTCACAATCTCTGCGCTCTTACTAGTGAATTAATGTGATAGAGGGGTGCTATCACATTTTTCACTACAACACAAAAACAAGTTTTTCCAACTATCACGCTTTCTGTCCTAGATACTATTCAGAGTTAAATAAACAATCAAGTCTAAGAGATGAGAGAAAAAGAGAGACAGAGAGACCAAAGATAATACTTAAATCCCTTGTGGTGACGTAAAGTAAGGACCATGAACACAAACACACCTTGTACACAAGCATCATGACATTGCAAAAAAGTAAACAATCCAACATAATATAAAATTAATAAAAAATAGTTGTGAGTTTGTGACCTCTCCCAATCTCGTTACACCTGTCACACACACTTAATTACACACAAAGAGAGAAAAATCGAAAGACAGAGAGACACTGAAAAGGAAAGAGACATGGAGTGAGCGAGAGAGAGAAAGAGAGAACAAATGGACAGACAGAAATGGAGACAGGTATAACACATAACACATACAAGACAAGAATCATGTTTCCTTCCTTGTAATTAAACACACAAAACACAAATACTATTTGAGTCCAAGCATTATGACCTTGTAAAATCTAAATGAATAAAAAAGAGAGAAAATGAATTTTTGCCCCCCCCCCCCTCCACCCATCTCGTCACACCTGTCCTCAATCCAGCCTCACTCAGTAAAACTACTCCGTCTAAGCCTGGTCAGCTCGGTCAGAAACTTTATTACAGCCAATTCCAGCGTCCTGCCAAACCTCTTCTCCTTTCAATAGTTTCCAATAAAACCAGATTAGCCCCGTCAGGTTTTTTATTCGGTCACATCTCACGCCGAATTTTGTGGGCCTTTTTTATTGCCCAAGTGTCCGAGAAAAATAAAAACGCTCTTTATGTTTCTGTGATTCGAAATCATGAACGTTTTATTAATTTTCACAAAAACATTCACATAATTCATCAGTTGAAAATACATGATTACATCCATAAAGTGGTGAAATATGAGGGTGATGTTATGGTATGATATATCCATCAAATACCGAGGTGGTCAGTTCATATATCATAAAGAGCTGTTACAAGCCGTGATTTAGACTGCCCGTAAACAATAAAGTTGCTCAATTATGTGCTATGTTCCGCCTAAGCCGTATTCGGGTCCGCTTGATATATTACCACTGAATTATTGGCTGTCGCGGGAAGATTAAATCTTGTCAAAAAACATTTCCCCGATATATCTGGTCACGGTGACTGCCGATCCGAGAGAGATGGGTGAGTTTTACAGCGCCGAATTATTCAAATAGCCCCGCGGAAACGGTAAAAGGATGGCGTTTTTTTTTTACGAGGGAAGGAATGGAAGGTGTGGAATGGGATGCCATTAAGTTTGACCGCCGTAGGGAGGGGGTGCCTGTGTCATTGTGAAATTAAAGATCACTGTTGTATGACTGGGGAGGGAGAGAAGGGACCTGACCATATATGTCGTCTGTATGATGCAGCTGTCAATGTTGATCCAGGGTAGGGGATGGGGTGAGTGCGAGGGGGTTAGGGGTTTCGATTCAAGTGTGTTTGTGATTGAAAGTAACGATAAATTAATCACGAAAGAAGAAACTTGAATGGGAACCCTCACTGTTGTATGACTGGGGAGGGAGAGAAGAGACCTGACCGAATATGCCTTCTGTATGATGCAGCTGTCAATGTTGATCCATGGTAGGGGATGGGGTGAGTGTGGGGGGTTAGGGGTTTCCGTTTAAAAGTGTTTGACATTTTTAAAAGTGTCTGACATTGAATCTTTAACGCGATCACAATAGAAGAAATAGTTATGTTCTTAAATGAGAAAGATCCAAAGCTGTCTAATGCAGCTGTCAATGTAATCTAGGGT